>NC_137507.1:16190000-16192500 GCF_041902795.1 Electrophorus electricus
GCCCGTTCCCCACCTGGTCCACTGCTAGACACATGACTGGCCCCAGATGACCTGTAAGTTTTCCCGTAGAAACGAACCTGCATGAAAGATGAGGGATGCAGATGGAGCAGAGTGTGCTGATGGTTCCAGTAGGAACACTGTCCTCAGGTTCATACGGGCCCAACAAACTCCAGCTCTCTGAAGCTGGCAGGCCCTACAATTGTCAAGCCAAGAACGGACAGGCGAAATGAAGGTGTCCGAAGAGAAGGTTCTAGGTACATCGACAGTCCCACACAGTAGGGGAGAAGGGGAAGCGGATCTAAGACCAGCATGACTCGCCTCAGGCCCAGAGAGCCTCCTCCATACCTTCTCAGATCCCACATCCTGACTGAGTTGCCCGCCGCAGCATACAAGAACGTTCCAGAGGGATTAAGGGCTATCTGGTTGATCTGGTTCTCCCCAGGAGGGATGGCAGCTATTCGGTTGCCCAGAGCAGCACAGCCATCTCCCTGAGATACCTGGCCAGAGGACCTATGACAGGAAACAGGCAAAAAAGATACCTTTTGGGAAATAAGTAACCCAACAGATTCATGGGGAGCACGGCCTTCTTGGATAAAAAAAATGGCACAACAGTCTTAATTTTAAAATTTTAAAATCTAAGCATTCTTTGGTGGTATTAACTATAGCCTGCTCCTATCCTCCCAAACAGAGCCGCAGTGAGACGGTGCAGGACTCACGTGAGGGTGCGAATGCACCTGGCTGAGTCGCGGATGTCCCACACTTTGACGTAGGTGGTGGAGACGGTGAACACCAGGCTGGAGCAGTACTTGACGGAGACCACGGCGCCAGGATGCTCGCCGAGGGACATGATTTCCTGTCCTGTCACCAGGTTCCACACCTTGCAGGTACGATCTGGCCCCCCAGACACACACACACACACACACACACACACACACACACACACACACACACACACACACACACACACACACACACACACAGACGTGCGCTTAGACGACAGAGTATCTGGAATATCAGAAATCCGTCTGTCCCAAACGCACGGTGCAATGTTAAAATGGCACATATGACATCTAATGTTATCGCCTTTGGTTTGTCTTCCCTTTCCTTGTCTTAGCATGAAAACCCCATCCGGGAGGGGAGGCGTTACCCTTGGAACCCGTGAAGAGCAGGTCGTCGGTGGAGTCCACACACAGGACGGCTTTGGCGTGCCCCTCTGCGGCGTACACACACTGCAGCCTGGCGGCCTGAGCTGCCTTGGGGCACGACACTGGACCGATCACTCCCCTTGGTGCACATGACAGGGAAATGAAGAAGCAGACATGGGGGAAGCACAGCACTTAAGGCGTGACACAGACTCCATTACATAAAGTGTGAGAGTAATGGTTGACTTTATTATCACGACACGCTTCTCGACTGCAAAAATAAAGCACGTCATTATTGAGAAGCGGTGAGCGCTCCATGCTGGAGGCTCCTACATGATAGGCTAAATGACTGTGGGATTGGGAAGTGGGTGTTTATCATTAAACAGTGGTACCAGCCTGATGTGTTTACCAGTAGTGCCTTTGCACATGTCTAATGGCTGCATGCAGCAAGCAGTCCACAGAACAAAAGGGTCCGCTCCCGTATTTACGAGGCAACAAAAGAAGGATGAAGATTTGAGGATGAGGATTTGAGGATGAGGATAAGGACTTGACATGGCTACCTGTGAGTCTCTAACGCCACAGCGTCCTCAGCCCTGGAGGAGAAGGGCAGAAAGGAAAAAAAGATGCGCTTAAAGTGGAGGTGAAAACGAAGCTGACCCGACGCTCTGGCTAATCCGCTAACAGGTCTAATTGATGCACGCAGCGCGTTAATGGTCACAGCTGTAACTCAAAGTAACTCAAATCCATTTTTATATTGCTAAGATTCTGAATAAAATAATCGTTTTGTATAATTGATTTTGATTTCAAAGTCATCTAAACATATGTGCCTTCATAGCCAGTTCTTTGATTTCGAGACTGAACTATTTTAGAATTAGACTGATTTTTATCGACTGTGTGAAGAGCAACACCCTCTTAAAGGTGTCTAGATAAAAACATATTCCAGGAAAATGTTTACTACAATCAATGCCTTGATGAACAATTATGTTTGGTATTAACTGGACAGAGGCATATAAAAGTTTTTTATTTAAAATAAAGGCTTTAAATAAAAAAGACCAAATGTGGGGACTGTAATGGGTTAATGGCTCATTAAGCTGTAACAACCTCTGGCTAACTGGTTTTGAAAGCTCTGAGATGGAGCTCGTACTGTTTGCCGTCGGGGCCCTTGGGCTTGTCCCCGAGGGTCTGAGTTCTCTCCTGCACGCGTCTGCGTGTGAGCGGCGAACGCTCTGCTGATCTCCTCTCTGCCGCTGCGGGAGGCCTCACACTGGAGCTGCCAGGGACACACACGCTAATTAAGACGCGTTTGAGAGCGGAAGAGAGCAGGCGGCGCTCTCGCCATCCCCACCCTCACACTCTAC
>NC_137507.1:16200000-16395000 GCF_041902795.1 Electrophorus electricus
TCGTTGGCTCTGTCGGAAGTGTCTTTGTCCTGATCGTTGTCAGGTCCCTCCTCCTTGACCACACTGTGAACAAATCACAGTTCAAAACACGGACAGGAAATGAGCACAAGTGCGGGGACCTTGACACGGGAACGGCCTTGTTTTTGTGAATAAAAAGGGGTGTTTAGTGCATGCTTCGCTGAAACTTGTCCCATAAATGAATGTCGGTGATTGGAAATCATTACCATAAAACCAGTAAGTGGGTTAGGACACTGTTATTGTTAGGAGGAAGGAACATTCAGTGATTAAAAAGAGGTCAGCTGAAGCCTCAAAAGCGCAGGCGGCAGAGTAACGCGAGACAGTAGTGGAGGACACACGGGCAGGCGTTTCCCTGGGGCCAGCCGACACCAGCAGGCCTAGGGGTGGAGTTAGTGGGGTAAAGGTGGCGGAGCAACGCGATCGAACCTCTCATGCTCAGAGTCTTCGCGGCCACACTCTGCCATCTGCTGAAGTCTTCACAAGAGAAGTGGGGGGTGCAAGGAAGTATAGGTGAGAGAAACAGTCGTCTGACGCTTATCACATTCACACGTGTGCCATACTGAGTCACCGTTCAAACCCTTATAGTCCTCACGCAGACATACTAACACACAGCTGCTACACTTCTGTGATTGTTGAATATTGTCATTCTTTAGCATTACACACTAACATTGTGGACCAGTCAGGGCAGCGCCAACGCTGGCACACACAAGGCCCACGAAAGCTAACATTTCACCTATTTGGGAAGAAATGAGATCAAAAATAGCCTGACTGAAATCAAGTAGCCCGCAGAACAGGATAAGGTCACTGTGTTCGGAACTTGCAAGAAAGATGTATGGACTTTAGGATCAAGGTTGTTACAAAATACGGTTAGATAATGCAGCAGGTAGGCTAGAAGCAAGGTGAGCAGCATGACTCACTGCAGGACTGCTAGAGATCTAACGTTCCCATCGACAGTGATCCCAATCACTCCGCTCTGTGGAGTATTTGAGATTAGTTCAGGGATTTACCATGGCTTATTCAACCATCTTTAAACATACATTTCTTTTACGGAATGTTCGTCTAATATTCCTGTTGTCAGGACATGTAAACAGGCGGGATATCGGATTCAGATTATTATGTGCCTGAAAAAGGTTTGCTGAAACTCACAAGGGAAGCCCCACCTACACCCAAGTGCCTTCTCAGACGCCTTCGGCGGGGGGAATAACCATCGTTATTATCAGAGCTGCCACTCTCAGTAATGGGGTATAGTTACAGTGGCTCGGACAGGTATGCGCAGAGCCCGGGCCGTGTAAGGGCAGGGCACGGAGCCAGCGGGAGGCGACTCTGAGCATTCCACGCCACGCCCTCTTCTGCCGGGCGAGCGAGGTAAACCCTGCACCTGCCGGAAGCACGCTCACCTTTTCTTCTTCTTCTTCTCTTTCTTCTTCAGCTTCTCCAGGTCCCTCTTGGCGAGCTCGATGAGGTCACAGGCCTCCTTCTCCGGGGCCAGGATGGCGGGCGGCAGGGAGGCGGGCGGGCCTCCGTACAGGGCGGAGCGGGCGGAGGCGCGGGACAGGCTCTTACGCAGGTTCTCATTCATGGCCTCACTCTCCAGCAGCTTGGCCCTGTAGCGCGCGCGCACACACACACACACACACACACACACACACATACATAAACACACATTCACATAAACATGCACATACACACACATTCGTGGATGTTAGACCGTAAGGGCCACGGAGGACAGAGAACACTACCTGAGCTCTTCGATCTCTTTGATGTAGTTCTGGATCATGTTGCCAATCTCCTCATTTCCTTCCCCTGCAGAGCAGCAGCAGAAAAATGTCCACTGAACCACACGGAGGGTGTCTGGCGAGTACTTACAGAACTGTAGTCTCCCCACAAAACATCTCACACCTTGAACAGGGTAATGCTGTAATGTGCATCTAAGCACAAAACCACAGTCTAGTGAATGTGATTACCAGTTATCACTGCATGCAATGAAAGTAGTGAAAAGGTCAAAAATGTGACTCCCTCCTGTTCTTTCAGCCTTTCAGAGCCATCGTGTTATAACATCATGTTACAAATTTCAAATGAATGCTCTAGAATAAGCAATAGTATGACTACAACGTGGTCTACGACTCATGACTCATTACGACTGCTGGTTTGCTCGACCCCATCACTTCAGTGCAACGTTGGCCAGGGTCCCAGACCAGCTTCAGCCAGCACACTGGCGGCTGTGCGTGGAGCAGCTCCCTGCCGCTCGCTGCCTGTGGTGAGGCATACCTGCCCTGGCCAGGGTCTGGCTGGCCCTCTCGCTCAGCAGCTGGGTGAGGCGTGCACGCTGGGCGTCGATGGTCTCCTGCATGGCCTTGACGCGCACGCGCAGGTTCCCGTTCTCCGTCTGCAGCATGGAGTTCTCGTGCACCATGTCGTTGACGCACTCGAGGCCATCCTCGCCGACCACGCGCTTGCCCTGCGTGCGCACGAGACATGTTTTGATTTGTTTTGCTTTTTTTCCTCACAAGGTAATTGTCGCTTGTGTCCGAGTATGAGCTAGTATGGGCTAGTGCATTAGCGGTTAATCATTTAGGAAAGATATGTGTGTAAACTCTCGATTCCTGTTTTTGTTTCCAAACCACAGCAGAGAGCTGGGGCCTATGGAAACCAGTGGCTGTCAGAACAAATGAACAGACTGTACTGAGCAGTCCCCCAAACCACCGCCATCCCTGGCCCTTCCTGCTCCCCCTCTCACCGTCTTATACTCCATCAGCTCCATCTGCAGGCGGGCGATCTCGGTGCGCAGGGCGCTGATCTGCTGGCTGGCCCTGTCCTGGTTCACCACCACCTTGTTCTTGATGTTGCGCGCCCGGTTGGCGTACTTCAGGGTGTTCAGCGTCTCCATGAAGTCCCTGTCCGAGGGACTGATGCAGGCGATCATCACCGTCTGACTGGAGGGCGGAGACAGACAGGGAGAGGGCGAGAGAGGCGGGTTTGTACGTCCTGCGCTCGCGAGCGCTGGAGATCTAGTACGAGCTGAACGGAGTAAAGACGCAGACCTGTTCCCTCCCAGGGAGTCCTGGAGGAGACGCGTGAGCTTGGAGTCGCGGTAAGGCACATGTGTGGAGCGCTTGCTCTTGTCTCCCAGAGCGCTGATCACATTGCCCAGCGCCAGCTTTGGGAAGACACAAAGAGACCGACACTGAAAACACAAGCGTAAGATGTCAACATCTTACAAAGGTTGCTATGCAGTTCCTCTAAGCACCACCAGATGGAGCTGCTGTTGCCAGCGCCAAGGAGCAGGTGAACGATTAGAAAATAAAGTCAAAGTCAAAGAACAGAACCATCAGTGTCGACAGAAGAAATATGAAACCTTCTTAAGATTTAGCTTTTATTTCACAAAAACCCCCCAAAATAAAACCACATGAGTCTATTCAAAAGCACTGCACCATAAGAATGTATAACGCAAAACAGTTGTCACTTGAGAGCACCAGCACGACTAGATCCTGCAATGCTGGGGACATGTCACCATGGCTACTTGAAAGACCTGGATGTGTCCCTATAGCTTTTGTCTGTTGAAAATATATGGACTATATAGACAAGGAGACTATACAGAGAGAAAGAGTAACTTAAAAAGCAGCTTCCTGTACTGGATTTCCATAAGCGGTTTCATCTGTGTAGAAGTGTTTCCCAAGTGCCTTTGCTTCAGGATAACTGACCCAGTACAAAATGGAAACCGTCCTATAAAAGTTTTGCAGTCTGGTGGTTAATAAACACGGCACTGACATTTCAGGAGTCCACAATATGCAAAAACCTCCCAACACACAAATATATTCAGCCATTGTGCTGATAAATACTTTTAGCTTTGCTTGATGTGCAGACACATTCATAAAACCTTTATTATTTCTTCTGCCTTTCTGTTCAGTGAGTGCACAGACACAAAAACCTGATTTGAGAAAGGGAACGTGAATTCGCAAGAGAGCTGAACTGGATGCAACACTCTGGTCCCCAGAATGTTTCAGAACAAAGTCAGAGGCTTGGGCTTTGTGCGTGACGGCCTTCTCAACACTCGAGCGCCACGGCCTACCAGTCCGCAGTTGATGGAGATGCCCTCTTTGGCTCTGTCCCCTGTCGCTCCAGTTCTCTTCAGGCGCTCGGAGCCGGCCAAGTCCACGAAGTGAAACTTGGCCGTGAGCGTTTCAAACTCATCCATCTCGGAGGAGCCCTCGGTCAGCCTGTTGTCCATCTCATTGTTCTGGGTAGGGCGAGATGGGAAGTGAGAGAGGGAGGTGGGATTATGAGATAGTAATCAAGACAGCTTCAAGAACAACAGAATGGCGGTCCCGATTCCAGCTGTTCTGGAACTCAACCAACGATGATGACTGAGTGTAGAAGATCTCAGAGTCATCTCTTTATTATGCAACCAATTTATATTTGATTCATAACAGCAGCTTTGCTTTTTTAAAATCATATTTCCTTAACATAATAATAACAAATACCCTAACCCAAAAAACGTTCTGTTAAAAAGTCAGTACTGGTGCTAAACTCTAAATAGGTATTACGGTTGATGTCTTATCAGATGTTTTGGCCACAGGTTCCATTGAGCAACATGGTGTACGATTACTCTCTGTGAATCACATTTTGGACTCGGTGGGAGGCGGGTCTATGGGCGGGGCCAACGCAGGCGAGAGGCCTGGCGCCGGCCAGGCAGCGGCGGCACCTACGTCGGTGGGGCTGCAGACGCGGACTTGGCACAGGTGGATGGTGAAGATGGCATGGGAGCGCGAACTCTGGACATTCATCTGTGTGCTGGCGGTGGTACGGGACAGGGCCCCCAGCTTCAGACACTGCATCATCTGAGAGGGCGGGAAGGCCACAGGTCAGGGTGGTTATACACAGTGGGTAGCGGCGCGTGCTCAGGAAAACTCACAGCAAGTTCTTGGTTCATTAGGTTCATACCTACTCCAAAGCAGCACCTACACGCTACCGATCTGTTTCATCTCTGATGAAGCGTCTGACAATTATGACTGAATACAGCTTGAGCAATTCAAGGTTAAGGGACTTGCTCGGTGGCCCAACAGTGGTAAATTGGTGGTGGTGGGATTTGAACTAACATCCTTCCAATTAAAATCAGAGTACCTTAACCACTGATCTCCCACTTTCAAGAGGCCAGGGTTGGCACAGCCTACATAAAGTATTTACTTGGGTACAGGCAGCCTCCTGCAGAGTAGAACAGCGGAGGGATGGACTACACTTATACCTGACTGTGAAATGCATCAGGTGCGGCTGTAGGGTGGGTGTACCTAAAAAAGGAGATCGTTCCGTGTACGGGGCTGATGCAGGAACACGCGTATGCGTGTCGAATATAACCATCCGCACATGCGGCACCCTAACCTCAGCTTCAGAGGTGACGGTTCGCGTGGTGACTCCCACGGTGTAGATGCCCCCCGTGGCGTCTTCGTGGATCCTAATGTTGGACTTCTGCTTTCTGGCTTCCACGTCCCGCGTGGTGTCAAACAGGTCCAGGACCTCCTCGTTGTACAACTGTAACACAAAGAGGAGAGCGTTTCGAGGTTTTTATTTTCACAACCTTTTTCAAACCATGCAAGACAGTCTGCCTCATCACATGCCTCCGATAAGCTGGAGACGACTGAGACATTGAGACAGATGGAGATAACGCAGGAGAGCGTGTCTAAGACGTCCCTCGGTCTCCATACGTAAAGATAACAGCAGTCTCGTATCTATTTACATGTCAATACCGTTCTAAATGTGCTGACCCAGCAGTCAATGCTCTCAGGGACTTTAATTTAAAGCTAAATTTAAATGCTGATATTGAGGGCTGTCTCCTACCACCCTTTCACCCAGGCCAGAAATAACACTATTGCCAGTCACCGCAGCTATCCAGAGGTTCACAGCTCCGGGAAGCTGCTAGCCTGATTCTCAGACTCACATTAAGCCTGGCCTTGTGCCAACAGGCGTGTCCTCGATGGCAGACCACTGGTTTTAGGGTCCAGGCGGTTGCGCGGCAGGGCCGGCGCACTCACCTCTAAGAACTGGGCGTTGATCTTGAACTCGGGCACGGGGCGGCCCTGTTCGGCCGCCGCCCGCTGCCTCTCCTCGATGCCCCGGAACAGGTGGCTGACGGCCCGCGGGATGATGCCGTGTTCCTCCTCGCTGATGCTCACGTCGAAGCCCGTGCCCATGGTGTACGTCTTCCCTGAGCCCGTCTGGAGGGGGCAGTCACACATCCACACTGGTTCATTTCACAAGCACTAAGAAACAACTGGATCAGCCAGACGGTTCATAGTACGTGGAAAACGCTTTAATGTGTTACTTTGTTCCCTGACCCAGACTACTCAGCCAGCGTTTAGCGAGCAGAAGCTTACGCACCTGTGGCGGGCAGAAGGTGATTGATGGTTAGCTAGTGCTTGTGTCTAAGAGAGTCTCCTTTGTCTGCAGTAGTGGCTGCTCCACGGGAACCATGAAGACAAAAAAAAAAGGCTTCGGGGTGGGGGGTGAGGGGTACCTGTTGCCATGGTCACGGAGAGTGGAATGAGACTCTGGGCCCAAATTCGAACGTCACCCCCCCCCCCCCCCCCCTTACCCAAAGCAGCTCCTGAAAGAGCTTCCCAGTGGGACACAATTCGGAGGAGCAAACGACGAGGCGGGAGTTGGAAAGAGCGGAGAAGAATTCTCAGGAGGTTTCGTAATTGTAATTTGAAGAGCTCCATTTGAAAATGAACCAGGCAAAGTCTATCTGACAGAGAGCCCCCACACGACACCTTAGGAATGGCCCGATAGATGAATTCATTATGACAATCGCCCCTCCTCCACCCCCATCCCCCCACAGGCTCCTCGTTGAAACATGTCTGCTGTTTCAGTGTTGACAGAGGTTTCGCGACTTGTTTGCTTTTCTTCGCGGCTGATATGTAACGAGCAGCCTAAAGACCAGCACAGCTGTAAGCACTTTTTTATCATGTCAGCTGCTACACTGACCAGAGAACCGGCGAAGAACACGTGCAAGAGAGAAACTGAATTAGGCCCGAGGTCGCAGTGCTAACCGGGACCTCTGAAAACCCTTAACATTTATATAAGCCTCTGTTCAGGTAAATTGAGCTGTCATGGCCCGGCCTTTGGGAGGATCATTAGCATTGCATCAGCGTGAAGCAGCCTGGCTTACCTGGCCGTACGCGAAGATGGTGGCGTTGTAGCCTTCAAAGCAGCCTTCAATCAGCTTCTCGGTGCAGTTGCTGTAGATGGCGTCCTGCTGGGAGTCCATGTCAAACACATAGTCATATGTGAAGGCCTTGTCCTTACCCAGAACCACCTGGGGTTCACCTGGGGTCACAAAGGTGCAAATGTGGCATCCTTCAATTTTCTCCTTTGCTAACTGTGGTCGAATTCTGTGGGGGTGGAGGGGTTAGAAGAGAGAGAGAGAGAGAGAGAGAGAGAGAGAGAGAGAGAGAGAGAGAGAGAGAATAAAAGGTCAGGCTTGTTGCCATGGAGACAATACACCCTCTCAGGATCCCACGCTAGCCTTATTAAAGGCATTTAATGTGTTGACATTTGGACTGGAGGTGTGTGGCTGTTAGCAGGTATGGGGCGGGGTTGTGACTGGCCAAGAAAGTGCCAGAGAACATTACTGCACACTATACTGCACTCTCAATAGGGGCTCCTACATTACCGATCTGGTCCGGAGGCTTGTTGAATCGTAGTCAGACACAGTGTCCGGCAGTAATGGACGGACTACAGTGGTCGTGTGAACGATAAAGGAGGTCAAATTGTATATGAGCGGCTGGAGTTAAACATATAACTGGCATACACATGCAAATGTGGCTATGGGCCTTTAAGTATAATGACAGCTGCTGGAGTGTGTGTGTGTGTGTGTGTGAGAGAGAGAGAGAGAAAGAGAGAGAGAGAGAGAAAGCGTGTTATAGGACTAGCAAGCACTCAGCAGCCTAGCTCATGCTTACCGTCTTATGAACACAGACCTTCCTCTGTTCAGAGGGAAAGGAAAGGTACACAGTCACACCCTGCCTTTCACGCGTATCCCTCCTACCGCGCCGCCCCACGCTGACCATGTCTATCTGGTCCCAGCACAGCTCACCGCTGTGCTCCCTCTTCCTCCATGTCTCATTCGTTCCTGCCTCATTCACTGAATCATAGCGCGTGATCTAGAAGCTTGAACACAGCGATCGCACAGCAATAAACAACCAGCTTCACTTATAGACACCTACAGAAAAAAAATATATTATTGTCACCGGACTGAGTGTAGCCCCAAGCTGTCTAATGCATAATTAATAGCATGGTATCTGTGTCACGTCTGCCTTAGTGCCTAGATGCCTGGTCCGAGCTGGATAGTGGGCTAGAGTTGCGGTCTTCTACATGGCTGACCAGAGGCCTCAGCAGTAACAGCTCACTGCTACTGGACTTGGTGCGCGATCATGACATCAGATGTCAGCTATTTAGCATCCCTGGTCTGAGCAACCATCACCGTGGACATGGCTGGAAGAAGAGAGAGAGTGAGTGAGAGTGAGAGAGAGAAAGAGAGAGAGAGAGAGAGAGAGAGAGAGAGAGAGGTTGACTAACTGAGTAGCTAACTGAATAAAAGGCACACAACATTTCATGGACCTCAGAAATCAAAAACATTAAACAATTTTGCAGTCTTGTGAATGTGTAATACTTGGGCATGTAGTACCGGACATCATGATGTGAAAGTCACCGATAAACGTGCCTGGGGTTCTTCACACGTTACCTTACCGCTGCTGGAAGGCCAGAGCTGCTTTGCTTTAATCTGGGATCCATCAGTCCCTCTTTACGCGTGAATAACAGCGCTCTGATCTAGAATGGCAGAATTCGGAATGGGCAACTAACATTAATCCCACAAATCCTATTCTGCGGTGTCACTGCTGTGGACCCATCTACGTTAAAGTGTGAGGCTGTGTGCTAATGGAAAACTGGAACTCCATGATTACATGCATAAGACAAAAATCCATAGCAATATGCTGACTCACTTGCTGAATGTATACGAAACGTGTTTGTATTTAGTCATATGCAATTCCCAGTTAAGCCTCTCTCTTTCACAAGGTTATATGGACAAGCGGGTGTATGGGTCTCGCTATCAGGCATCCATGAGGTGCAGTTCAAAATACCGACCCCATGGCACTGCAAGCCCCTTGGGCCAGTGGTCAGGGGGGAAATTAGCTGGCCGTTCACCACCCATACCGCACAGAGCTCAAACCCGAATTTCAATAGCAAGCACCGGCAGGCAGTGTGTTAACTGAGCGTGCCCTCTGGGGGAAGTCTGCATTACATATCACAGCATGACTTAGAACTCACAAGAAGATACAAGCACCTTTGACACAACCAATTAAATCATATTAGGAAGGGGAGGTCTCTGTATAACAATTTTGTTAGTGGCTAACAAACATGCAGAGAGGAAGGAATGGCAGAAGTGCATTCAAGAGTATAACCTGCCCCACATCTCTTCTCCTCCCCCATTTCTCTGCTCCTTTCCATTCTCCTCCCTCTTTGCAGGAGAGGTGTCCTCACAAACACAGCAGAAGGTCCAGTTAGCTACAGCCATGCTGGGAGATGTTCATCTGTTGTACAGTGGCAACAGGACAGAGGGGACTCCTTTTGGGTGTCCAGACTTGAGGCCCAGGGTCCATCTCCCGCTGGGGCCAGCACCGGGCCCCGGACCGTGAGCCGCATGAGCCAGGTGCCCGTCCCTACAGTCCCAGTACCCCCAAGGACAGATCAGGCCTTCAGGTCCAGTTCTGCAAACACGCAGGGTGACGCGTGTCAGTTTCTAATAACGGCTCCGCTGCCAGCGGTTAAAGCTCTGCCCACTTTGCCTGTGGTGGAAGTCGTCGTTATCTGCCATTTTCAAATGGCACTTTATGGACGTTTTAATTTCCTTCACACAAAGGCGTAATTTAGAGGCAAACTGTTACAGCATGTAAGCACCAAGCCTGAGCCACTTTGAAGTACCATGGTAAATACACCTTGTACAAGCATCCTGAAAGCCTGCTAACTCACAGAAGGTCATGAAAAGGGCACCATGCTATAAAAAGACATTGTAAGACATTAACAAGATTGTGACCCACTTCTGACTCTCACTCTTGACGACGTAGTCTCGTAGCGCTCCAGCTAATGGGGGATGACTGACAGGTTTCAGCTTTAGGGTTAAATATAAACACCCCACCCCCGGCACTCGGATAAGGACTGCCTTTATAGGCCTTGCTACATTCTGTAGACTTAAAACTTTTTAAAGCCTGCTTATCCGATGCCTGTGGAGCTGGTTTCAGCGAGGACCACTTTACCAGACCCTTTCGATCAGAAACGCACAGTCCTCCTCTTGTATCCTTCTCACTGTATTATTCTCCTTTAATATAAACAGCCGTGTAATGACCTTTTTAAGGAATGTCCATGTCTCGGTTCATTCGGCGAGAAAGCGGAATCAGTAGAATGCTGTGCGTGAATTAATGGGTAGTTTGTGTTGAGGCTGTGTTGAGTAGGGGGGGTCTGATCAGGGCTCATGGGCCAGCCCCCGTCACACCCCTGAGCATGTGACAGCACCACTTAGCATCAAGCCACAGACCTCATTGTGGCGATTACTCCGACAGCCGATACTCTCTGCACCTCCCCTTTTCTTAGAGCTTTCGTGGGCCAAAGGGGTTGGAGCCCTCTTAAAGTCTGATCTATATATAGAATGACTGAAGTGTCTGAATCTCGGACCTCCGCTCGTCAACTTATCATTCTAGCAATCTGCAATCTCTACATTAACAGAACCCCCTTATCCAGTGGGGGAGCTTCTATGTATCAGAGGTCATAGTGAGTCACAGGAATCTGGTCTGCGGGAACAAAGTAAACCAACAAGACTGTAATCTACAGCAGCAGCAGCAGTAAGTGAATGGATGACAACGTCTGGTGGTGCCAGTCCAGAACAATTAGGGGCAGTGGTAGCTTGGTGGTTAAGGTATTGTTTAGTAATCAGTAGGTTGCCATGTTGCCACTGTTGGGCCCCTGAGCAAAACACTAAACCCCAAATTGCTCAAGTTGTACTCAGTCATAATTGTAAATCGCTTTGGATAAAAGCATCAGCTACATCCCGTAAATGTATCGATCCCCCAGGGAGAGGATGTCCTGATTGCTGATTTGGTGTTTTGCCTTTGTTAACAGCTGACTCAGAGTCTGCTACGGAGATTGGTGCTCTCCTGCAGATCACCCTATGCCATGTCACTTCTGTAGGAAGGCAGTGACTTTGCATTTCTCCATCGTGACCATGCCTAGCAGCTGAGGAACATTCATAAACAGAGGGCCACCCCAGGTTTTTGAGGCATTACAGAAAAGCCATGCTATAATAAGCATCTATGGAGTTTAAACACCTGTGGAATTTTCAGTAAAGGGTTTCAAACCACTCAGAGGGATTTCCGATTTCTAAGTCAGCTTTCTCCTGACTCCTCTGAAACACTTTCTCCACACCAGTACTCCATATTCAACAATAGCAGTTCAGTGGAATTTGTAATGACAACCAGATCCAATGCAGCATGTCATGACAACAGTCATAAATATTTTTTAGATCTATATGCAACAGTTTTAACACATTCTGTTTCAAACTTCCCAATAGTGAACTGGAATGACACGGAACCCATTCACACTCTAACATAATGCTAGCACTCTTCCTGCTTTGGGGTTCTCCAAAAAAAAAAGCCCCTAGTAAAAATGTTGGGGAAAATTGAAGAAAAACCTCCCCCTCATTTTTAAACATAAAGCAAGAAGAACAGGATCTGTCCTCAGATATGTGGTGGAACTCCTCCAGTTTAGAGACAGTATGGCTGTCCACTGTACAGTGTAACTCCAGAACGGAGGTACACAGAGGCTGCCTGTCCAACCTGCTCCTAAGCCAATAAGAGGCCACATTAAAAGGAAAAAGGAAAAAACAGGATTTCACCTTTCAGCATCATCTGTGGGAACGTCAGGCCCTGATCTGTCATCATCGCTGTGAATTTTAGTTACATGTATGACATCTAGTACTTGGCCAAGATGAAGGAGTTCTGACCAGAGGATTAGCCGCTGCTGACATGGAGGGGGCTGAGGACAGTTAACTGTTTTCGCTTACTTCTTTCAGTTTAAGTAAGTTGTCCACTGGCTGGTGTTGAAATATAGAGCTAATTTCTGCCACAGTGAAGTGATTTGAACTCAGGAACAGGCAGGAACAAGCCTACCTCAGCCCGAAGGCACAGGGCGATGAAAAAAATAAGCCCGTTCTCGATGAGAATACAAATTCACACCTGAGCCTGATTCTAATATTACTTTAGGATGTAAACCATGGCGGCATGCGGAAAAAAAGGACTCCAGGCAGCAGCTTTATGAGCTCTGATGTCACTCTCATCTTTAACAACGCGCGCCGGACAGAGAGCTCCGTCTGCTCTCGGTCTGCTCCAGTTCACAGCCACACAGGAGGGTTTCTCGCTGACTCCGCTGTGTTGAGGTGCACTTCTGTAGCCCCTTATCAAACCCGCCTGGCTTCCTGGGTCAGGAGTCACAGTGCACACATGGGCAGCTGCAGACAGGAGAGGCAGAGGGCAAGGCAGAGGCGTTCAGGCCAACAAATGGAAAATCCGCCAACAGCGGAGAAAAACAAGGATCCAAAACAGCCAGTAAGCTCACCTCCCTAAAAACTCCAAGCAGAGGGGCTAGAAACAGAGAGCTGTTGACCCAAGCGTCATTTAACATTGGCTGGTTGCACGGAGGGGAAATGCTGAAAACACAAGATAAGGAAAGTTGTAGAATCACGCCGCGTCGCGCGTTAAGAGCTGAACTGAAGCGGCATGCTCGCCATTCCAACAGTACAGTCCAAACCACAAATATGAAATTGGGTGATTTGTGTTATTTTAGAGGAGCAGTACACAAACACGCTTATATACACCGCAGGTGCTGGGAAGAAAGAGATCTGGGTTAGAGTCTGACATCTTATGAATGAGCTGAAACTGGCTGTTCCGTGTCCTTCCAGTGAGGGAACAGAGTTCCTCGCTCACCATAGCCATGACATGAGGGACCGTTAAACCTTCAGACAAGGACAAAACGCACCACACGCACCAGCAGCCAGCAGGAAGGAGATAAGGTTAATCTCAAGAGAAACTTCAAGATGAGTCCTGGTGGTAAGTGCCAGCAGCTCTGAGATATGGCCGGGAGACATTACGCCACCTTTTGCCATGCGCTAGGAGTTTGTTTTCCTGGGTGACCTCGCTTGAAAATGAGTCAGCTGCTTCCTGCCCTGAGGATGACAGATGGCTTTCAGAGAACTGCTTCTCTTTCAGTTCTTCACTACTGGCTCATAAATATTGATAAGGAGGTCTACAAAATTACATCTGGGAGGAGACAGCAGGTGGGCCTCTCAGCGTAACCCGCCGACTGACAAAAGGTCTGGTTACAAGCTGTGACAGACACTGGACTGCACCAATCAGCTAAAAGGGCTGTTGTGAAGACACGATGCATATAGAAAGGCTCAGAAAAGGAAAACAGCACTCAGCCCCCCTCAGTCTCATAAATACAATTAATTTTTAACACAAGAGCTTATAAATCTATGAGGATTCAGGTAGATTCCTCAAGAACAACTGCCCTGCACACGTTTGCCACATATTGTCTTCAAACAGAAAAAAATACACATCTGTCAAAACAAGACTAGCCTTAGACAAGAAATAAAAACAGCATTGTTTGTAGTTGAAACTTGTAATTTAGTCGACCGAAAGATCAGTTTTACAAAGAATACCATTGTTAGCCCCAAGGCCTTCCATTATTAATGGCTCTTTTGGAGTGCTGGAGTAAGCTGGTACTCCAAGGACTGGCAGCTGAGTGTAAGCGGCGTGCGAGAGACAGACACGCTCATGCCCTACAGTTCAGCTTTTCAGCCACTATATCCACTAACCGAGACATTCACCCAAGCTGCCAGGCCCAGGCCGATAGCTGTCCCCAAAAGGAGCTCCTTTCTGTCAGAAGGGCTTTTGCCTCGGCAGGCAGGCGTGCGATGCTGCCACTCACAAAGTTCAAGGCAGATGAACAAAGAAAGAAAAAGAAGCAGCCGCCACAAGTACGCGCTGAGAACTGCGCGGATATTACGTGGGCCTGAGTTTAGCTAATCTGACGGTTTTAGATATATATTTGGAAATGTAATTAATAATATGCGATTTTATTCATACCCCTTGCTGCCTTAAAGTAATATTCAGTCTTCATGCTTTGAGACAATCCCTGATTAGAGGAAAACAATGCTGATATGAAGGACAGGCGAGAGAGCATAAGAAAACTATTTGCAGTACCAAGGAGATTATAGATTAATGAATCTGAATCCAATCCTGCCTTTGAATCAAAGATGAATGAGGTGTGTTTAACATATGGCCTGAGGCCAGCAGGCAGAGACAAGCCCTGTATCTATAACAACCAACATTATGGAAGAAACAGAATCAAATCTTACTGCATTATGTTATAAACCAGTAAAAACACCCCAGCCGATGTATTTAGTAGTGACTGCCCCTGTCAGCACTAGTGCTAATTACAAGGTATCTGTTCCTTCATCTTTACAAATGTGGTCACGCATGATGGACTGAGACCCTTGAATGATGTGGACTTTCGCTGTAATTCCTTCTGGTAATAAGAACACATCTTAATCCTAGTCTAAGTTGGCACTGGTGACCTCATATTTAAAACATAACTGGGCAGTCAAAATTTAACAGAAAGTAAATGGTGCTAATGTCCTTCAGGCACCTTGACGCTAATGTCCTTCTCTAAGGAAACATTTCTGATTAAACAGATATTCCATTAAAAGCTTCCAAGCCACTCGTGACGTTTTGCTGTGTGTGGTGGCAGCGTGTGCGGCAGCCATCGGGTATTGGTAGGATAAGACTTTGAATGCACATGAGGATGTGCGAGGGTGTGTGGGACAGAAGACTAACTCGCTCATTGAGTCTGCACTGGGAGTGCAGTCTATCACTTTTAAAATGAACACAAGCTTTTCACAACTCAGTCACGGAATACTGATTACACTTATTATCAGTGTATCTGATGCTACAGTATAAAATTCAGGCATTTTCCACAGTGTAATTTTTTATTATAGTTATCTTATTACAAGTAAACCATATGTCATATATTCACATTTACTTGTCATTACATTTATAACATTCTTAGAAGCATAAAGGCTAATAGGAGCAATACAAATATCCCACCTCTGAAAATACTTCCACTAAATAAAAATACTTCCATCTATCCACAAAGTTGGACTCTATTAGCGATGCTGAGGGCACCTGTGTGTGCTAGTGTTCTGGTGTTTGCTATGCAAAGAAAAAAAAAATATTTCCATATGAATGTCACAGGATGTACAAAACACGGAGGTGGGGCAGGTGACACTGTGCCTAAGTCCAAACATTTAGCAAACTATATGCTGGGTCAAAGTCTGCCTGTGGTAACTAGAGTCGAACTGTCAGCCTGGAATAATGTAACCTGAGTAGCGCAATGGGGCTTTTGTATGGAAACGATCCTTCTGCAATGACAATGCTACACACACCCCTGTCTGCTTCCTGTTTTACTCACTACATTCCTGAATATTATCATACTACATTATTTGTGCTGCAGGGGTTTTTAATTTTTAGGGGGGGGGGGGGGGGGTGTCTTTTTTTTGTTTGTTTGCTTTGTTGTTTTTGATCGACTGAATCATTCATTCTAAGAAATATTGTAGCCTACGTTCAAATACACATATGATGGTTCGGATACACTAAATATCCCGAACCACGCACTGGTAAACTGAAAAACCTGAACAAAGAAATGAAGTGATGTCAGACGTGTGGCCTTAGATTACCGCGTTCAAGATCAGCGGACTGCGTGGACATTCCGGCCAACAACTGACACGGACCACTGTGTACATACAATTGTGTTCTCCTGCATTGAACTGGTGCACTTCCAGCTAGTGTACATTCATTTAAAAACTGATCTTAATATATGTTCTCCTAACACGTGTAAAGCTCTTACATCAGAGACGTAGCCGAACAAAACGTGTGTCGTTGCCATAACAGGTACATTAGAGGCGTGACCCACGAGAGCATCAGTGAGACAGAGAGGCAATTCAGTAGTTCAGTCACCCTACCTTAAAGCCACTCGCACGGAACTTTCGTCTTGTCCAGTCGACATGTTCCTCACGGATCAAGTGCGTTAATAGAAACAGAAAAGAAAGAAATCCAAAGTTGTATATTTTTTTCTGCTTATCGGGCAGCGACGTCGCTCCACGGGTGCGCGATCCAATTTGTCTCCTCTTATTCTACCATTTCACTATTGATGGTAAAATAAAGGGCCCAGACGTTTCATGTTTTGTTAATATAATAATAATTCATGTTCTTCATGGTTACATGACCAACGCCTCCACCAACTGAACCCCTCAGTGCGCCCTCGCAGCTTCGTCTGTCCTTCTGTGCACGCAGCGTCACCAGGACACGCCTCTGGGCTGCAGGGCCGCACTCACGTACTCTTGTCTTTATATAAATGATTCATTGATTTACCTTTCAGATCAGTAAAATAAGAGGCCATTGTGTAGTTCTGATAGTCTGAAGGAGTTAATAGGACATGTATGCAACGACAGGTTTTACTGTTATGTTTTATCCGTTATGAATAATTCATTGGATGCGTTAGCGTCAGAATATCTGATCAGTTTGGGCGAAGTTGTTTTCTCTTGATTCTTAAATGTTCCTTAATCAACCGCTCAGCTGCCAGGTAGGCAATTATATTAGGAGATTTTGAAATTTTATGCAGATCTGTGCATCTTCGGGTCAGTGAAGCCCGGAAACCCTTAGTCCATGTGATCTGCGGCGTCTGCGTTATTCATTGGCAGGAGTTTGACGCTTTAAACGCCTTCGCTTCTTATGCAGAAAACCAGTGCCGCACTGTCCGTCAGCAGTTCATTTACTGGATTAGGCTATGTCGCCCGAGTGTGTCACAGCATTAAAGAGTTTAGACATGCAGAGCGTAAAAGATTGGGTAGTCAGGACTTCGGTAATTTCAACAAAAGAAACGCGTGATTTCCTCTTCCAACCAATAGATGGCGCATTATGCATAGTATTTTGCTTACTAGCAAGCCTTTGCTTACTAGCGAAGGGATTATATAGGCAGAACATTCTTTCATGCTCATTATTGTGTTCTACTGAATGGATAAGACACTCAGTGAATATTAAATTCCGTTATCTGGTTCACAACAAGTTCTAGACTGAACGACTATAAAGTATGAACGACTAGCCTGACCACTGAACAAGGACTCTAGTACCTGTACATTATGTTTGTTCATAAATAATTATGAGAAAATAACAGTATCTTTCAAAGGATAAAGACCTTTAATACCCAATAATCAAGACAATCTCATCACATATTGATGCTTAACCTTTTATTTAGTGGGTAACTTACATTCAGTTTGTTTACATTATTATCAGGTAACTTTTGACCCTTAGAACTTGTATTAGCAAAATGGCATATTATGGATACTGCTTTAAAACCATACAGGTGTTGTATATATAGCCTTATAACATGCAAAAGTTACATTTCTTTGAGATAAAAAGTTGGAGAACATACCTGACAAAAACCTTGCAAGAGGCATTTTGGTTGTGTCCACATGCCTTTCATTGTAATGCCCCAAAAACAAACAAGGAAATTAGTGTACCATTTCATAAAACTCGTCTTATTGTAAAGTCATCACATAAGCAAAACGCCTCTGATTACCATGTGTATGCAAAATATGCGCAAGGACCTCATGTCAAAATATAGGACCTCATACAAGAGTTCCAGACTTATAAAAATCATTCTATTTACACTGCTGGCATTGCATGTTGGAACTTGTATGTAAATTACAAGCACCATGTGATACACAATATTACTTCATTTTGAAACTCTAGTTCTTGCTTGCCATACTCTAGTTCTTGCTAGCTCCTGAACTGATTATTCTAAAAATCTGAAAATTGTCTATTTGAAACAAATAAATGAATGCTATCTAATACTAATGTTTCTGGCATCCAACATTTGTTTCATATACCAGAAGTGACTATTTGGTACCACTGATTATCTTGCCCTAATTGCTCACATAAATAAGGGATTAAAGTGGTGTTTTTCGGATGCAATACACAGACATTCCTCATCACATTTAAGCACTAAATTGCTTCCTAAAACCAAAATGCAAAACATGAAATACAGACAAATTTCACAGTATATCAGTCTGAAGCACAGGCACAACAGAGAAAATGGGTTGTGCAACAAAATAAAATGACAAAAAGATAAAAGGGAAATTCCTATACCCAACACTGGCCTGCAGTCCCTATCTTAGTAAACAGAGCCATATTCCACAGTGCTGTAGTATTTAACCACAATGTCTTACACTGCCCATCAGAAGTCTGGGGATGACCCCCCCCCCCCCACCATTTGAAATGTTTATTAGAACATTATTTTTATTCTATACCAGACTACTGTATATTAGAACATTATTAGAAATAAGAATAAATAATAAAAAAAACAACAACCTGCAACGGTTTCATTAACATAGAAGGGTAGTTAAACAGGAAACAACAAAGCACGCTGGCTGAGTGAGTTCCTAAGTGAAGATCGTGTGAAAAGAGTGTGAATAAGACAAAGAACCTGCCAGGTAACTATGCAAGCCCAGAGGCTAGTGGCAGGATGCAGGCTTGGAAGCAACACAAACTCAAGATTGATGTGGTACGGACGTTTGCGGAGGGTAACGGGAAGCCCTGAGGATAAGTACTCACAGGAATAAACAGGGATAAGAAAAGAAGAAACAGGTGCACACAATGAACTGAGTGGGTGGCTGGGATCAGGGAAGTGATTGGGGAGTGTGACCGGTGGGTGCAGTTTGGTGACCAGCGTGGGTGGATGCCTCGGTGCCGACCAGGACATGACAGGCGCTAAGGGAGTTTATTTCATCAACATGTAGTTTGGTTTTAGGTGTTCTCACAAACATTTACATGTGATATTGTTTTCCTCAAAATAAACCTTGTTAATAATATGCTACTTTACTGCAAGTGGACCAAAAAAAGGCTCATTCTGAACTCCTAGACTTCAGACTTTTGATGGGCATTGTACACGGATGAGAGTGAAGTTCTTGGGGCTGAGAGAGGAGTGGAGCTTTAAAATAAACACTGTACGTGGGTGTCTGTTCCTCTTTGATTGCTGTGTGACACTAAAACTGCGCGCGGTTCAGCCCCTCGCCCCCTCTCCTCGGCCTCGGCTATCCTGAGCATGTGCAGAAAGGCGTAGCCCTGCACACCTGCCATGTTTTGATCTCTGGAAAGCATCGCAATGCGGCAATCATGGCAGACTGGGAGATCAAGTATTGATATGGTCTTGATAAAGCCAGAGAAATCCAAAGCTAGCTGCTAACACGCAAGGGAATCTAACAACAGGTGACCCAGAGCTGATTTCCAACTAAGGGCAAAAAACCCCAATCTGTTAGATTTTAGGATGGGGCTCAGATGTTCAGGATCAAGTAAAAAAAAAAAAAATTAAAAAACAGTAACCACAAGACATATTTGCCAAATAAGAAATGAAAACCCCTTGCAAATTAGCATCATAGCAGTTAGACATATTTCCAAAAAGAAATAATGAGAACTGTCACTATTACCGTATATAACATACATCAATAACTACTAAAAAACCCTAAAATGTTGCCATCTTGCACATTTTTTTAGAAGTATCAAAATACACTATCATAACTTTTAAAAAACAAACAAACAAAAAAAAGAACAAAGGAAAATAAAAACCTAAACAATACAGACTGAGCTAGAGACCTAAAGTGACATTTTTAGAAAGTGACATGCTTTAAAATAAACACTGTATGTTCCTTTTCGACATCCTTGTGACGCTAAACACCATTGCAGCTCCGCCTCTCACTCCGCCTCCTCGGTCTCGGCTGTCTTGAGCACAGAGTCCTCACCCAGGATCTTGCAGAGCTCGTTGAGCCTTTGCTGCATCTTGGGAATGCCAGCTAGCTGCGACTCCAGACGCTGCTTCTCCTCAGTCAGAGAGAGGCGAGTGGCCGCGTCCAGTTGTTCATAGCGCCAACCGCCCTCGCCGTCAAACTGCAGCAGGTGGGTGTGGTACTTCCTGACAGGTGGAATGAACACATCCAGGTGAGGTGATGTAGGAAAAAGACCCGCTCCCTTAATCATCCGCACCCATCCATTCTTAAGTATGTGAGTGGCAATGATGTCTGTTGCTTTAAATCAGTCCTGTTAACAACCTTTAGGATAATACACAGGATTATAAGAGTACTGGTTATTGCACTGTTTCTGTAATTATAAAGGTATCCTTATTGTTAAGGATACTATTAATGGTATTACTTTCATTGGTAATGCTACACCAGTGACCTTCACTCCAAAAGTGCCGTGTTTACACCTCACCACAGAGAGGGCCTATGAGTAATAGACAGCAAGGAGATCCCGGCATCTTTTGCGGCTTGGAATATTTTGCCCTCTACGTCAATGCTGACAGCACTTGTGCACTCATCCAGCAGGGCGTACTTAGGCCTGAAAGAAAGGTTGCAATTTTAGGGCGAGGCTCTTGTGTCCCTCGGATGGCCTGTGACCTACGTAATGCGGTGCGGTGCCCTACCTGTGGTAGAACATTCGAGCCATACCCATGCGCTGCTTCTCGCCTCCCGACAGCACGTCCTTCCAGTCCACCTCTGCCTCCCAGCCTGCAGAGTGGAGAACAAGTTGGCCATCTTGGTTCAGGCACGTTAAAACCTTTATTTTTGGAGGTGGGTGCATTTGTATTTGGTTTGGAACACACACGACGTGTGACATGCTTGCTTGGGCCGTGCATTTGAATTTAAGTGATTTTGCAACCCGTTCATTTCACTTCATCTCGACCCCCCCCACCCCACCCCTCAGAACACTGATCAACAGATCACTTTACCCAGAAGTGTTATATGCAAAACAAGCACAAAAACGCTCAGAATCATAGTAATTATCTCACTGTCTATTCTGTTTAAGGCAAGAGATGACTGAAAATGCTCAACTGTACAGGAAATGCAACATTAGTGGATAAAAGGCCTCTGAATACCACATCAGTGTAAGGTGGCGGCTTTAGGCAGGATGTGGAGATGAGTAGCGTGAAACAACAACATACGTTTTATTTTACACTCAGACACGCACACTAACAGAGTCAAAAACCGACAACACAAACACGTAAACGACAGACCTTTATACATATGATAACGACACAATAAGGAGCAGGGGTGTGGCACAAGGAGGGCGTGGCCACATTGACGAACACACGCACGGGACGGTGGTGGTGGTGGGGGGGGGGCATACCGTGACAGTCAAGCAATTGTCATGTTACTGTTCTAATAATTTACTGTGACATGGTTCAGTCAGTACTTACAACATAACATTTACAAAGAATAAAAAGTGGTAGTCTTCAATTTTGTGTGGCTGTGGAGGACCAAGAGAGGAGAATCTATCATAAAACTTATAACTCACTGCTCCAGCAATATGAAAACATGGTACTTTATATGTACAAAATGAGAGTATCACAGAAAACCCTGGTGTTGAATTAACACCAACCTAAAGTGTTTATAAAACTCTGGCAGTAGGTGTTTTATTTCACACTGGGTTGTAAACCACATGTACTCTCTTACATATAGCACTGAATTCACATGGGTTCTCTTTTACCGCATGTTGGGACTGATGATCATTCTCTCTCTCTCTCTCTCTCTCTCTCTCTCACACACACACACACACACACACACACTCACAAACACACACACATGCACACATGTATATAAGCAAGCATACATGCACACACGCCTACCCATTCATTGACTTCCACCCTGAGCAACCTCATTAGGCCGTTTCCTCATGCAAAAGACCTTTCTTTTCAACATGCCAGGATGGTGCTCTCATGTGGAAATGTGGACGACCAACGTACCTCCCTCCCGGGTGACGATGTGGTTGAGGTTAACGATGTCCAGGATGCCTTCCAGGTCCTCGTCTCTGTAGCCCTTCTCATGCATGTCCTCGAGGGAATCGGGGTAGATGACCTGGTCACGCAGTGTCCCGATAGACATGTAAGGCCTGCACACAGGTTTGAACGCGATGAGAAAGCAGGAGCATTTGGAGGCCGGGAAACCCGTTAGAGCCCACAGTGACCCCAGGTGAATACTGCGGAATGGCCCATTCCTAAAGAAATATGCTTCCATCTTTCCCTTCCGGCATCCTATCAAATATTCACTGCTCCCCGGGGTCAAGTGTATAAGCCTGCAGAGTCTGGTAAATATTTCACTAGCGAGAGCTCCGGTTTCCTGCCTCTGCAGGGTCAATTGTGTCTTTCCTCTCCTACTGCAGGAGTGCAGCAGGCAGCGTGAGGAGGGAGGAGGAGACAGGGTACGTGTGCATGTAAGATGGGTGGGGTGCATTGTCATGGTGTCTTGACTGAAGTAATATATTTGCATGCTTATTGCATGCTTATATGCATTTGTATGAATGTGTGCATGTATGCGTATGCATGTGCAGGTGTGTGCGTGCGTGTATGCACTCACCTCTGTGGGATGTAGAACATGTGCTGTGGAGCAGGCTTATACAACAGGCCGCCATACACAGGCCAGAGGCCACTGAGGATGCGGAAGAGAGAACTCTTCCCACAGCCGTTAGGACCTGTGATCAACAGGTGCATGCGCTCTTCTACCTGCACACAACACAGGATGCACCACACACACACACACACACAGTCCAGTGAGACACCTGTACGCTTACAGTTTCTCAGCAAGTTTCATTCAGTAAAAAATGAATTAATGTAAGAGAAATACAAATTCATGAAATGTTTCCAAATTCATGAGGATTTTAAAGTATACTTCATTAACCATGCTGAAATATATGCAGTTACAAACCATGTCATTTGAGAAAAAGAATATTCCTTTTCATTTGATCTCACCTTGAAGTTCAGGCTGGACACAACCACATCCCCATTTGGGGTTATAATGGGCACATTCTCACAGACTATACCCTTATCCACATCGATGACTTTCCCTTAGAAAGAGCAGAAGTTAGATCAGGTGGCATTAGTCCTAATAAGGAAACATATTTTAGTCTGTTTTATTAACAACTTAACACACACTTTTGTGATCCTTGAAAGACATCAGTAATGAGTACCAAAAACAACACAAGAAGCCGTACCCTAATTCAGTTTTTGTACACTGGGCTCGACTGTGTCATTATTCCCATGGTGAAAAACATTTCCAGAGGGCTGATGTTGTGCTAATGGCCGCGGCTTTCATCGGCTGCCTTATTTTCAAAAATGCCGATCGGTACTTAGACATCTGGTGTGTTTCAAAATTTTCACCTGATAGCATCAAAGATGAGAACAACATAAAGTTCGCTATTATTCCCTTGAGCAAAAGGTCAACTACGTGCACTAAAATCATACAAGAAATGAAACTTTTTAGAAGGGGAGGGGAAGGGAAAAGTGAATTAAACCACCACAACAGATTCAGTCACTGCCTCCAGAGTCCTATATCTAACTAATGCAGTTCCTGTAATTGCCTTTTTGGTTTCCATTCCAAGTACTAGCCCATCTCTAAGAGCTGACAGGCTAAACTCTTTCCATTCAGAAAACCTGGCTCCAATATATATGCCAGCTATTGCAGATCATACATTCTAGATGGGACAGGTCATTAGCTTGATTACGTCACTGAAAAGTACATGCCTCCTTACTGACACCTTTAAGGTGTACCTGTGGGCAGCCTAGAGATGTTGGCATGTATAGTCGATTCACTTCACACATCTGTTGTTTCAAGTGTCACATCAAATAATAGCAATGGTTTTACAACCAGATCATGCATATCCATGTACTAAACATATATCTGCAGGTGGATTTAGCGCCTGGTGTGGGCTGGCATGTAGTTTTTTTGCTACAGTTATTCAGAAGTGAGACTAATAAAGCCTTATATTTAATCAAAGACATCTGCTTTCTTACAAGGGTAGTTTGTGATAAAAGTAACTACAAATGTTCATATCAAAATGCATTTAGAATTTGAGTTACTTAGACAGATGCAGATTCCAAAGAGTCAGTCTGGCACTCATTTTCATGACCAGTGCTTTAAAAAATCATCGCTGACTAAAGTCAGAGGTCCAAAAAAATAAATTAAAATAAAAAATGAAAAATGGGGGAAAATGGGTATTACACACACTGAATCACCAGAAGAAAATCTGAATAGGAACCTTCCAAAATTCAGAATGGGTTTCAGCTACACACACCTACCTATTTAGGTTTTCTCCACCTTCAGTTCAATATTTCTGTAGTTTTCTGAGTTTGGCTGCTTCTCATTGAGGCAGTAGTGTCTGCTCATAGCTATGCTCATATCTCATATCTACATGCTCATATCTCATAGCTACATATCTCATAGCTCCTATTTACACCCCATATTAATGCTGTACCTTTAATCTCCAGGGGACCTTCGATGTGCAGCTCTGGGCTCCCCCCTCTGGACTTCTCCCCAGTGGCTGTCTTTGCAGAGACAGATGAACGCTTGTACACCCCCCTCTGCACCTCCTCAAACACCAGGAACATGTTGTGGACACGGGCTGTGTATCCAGCCAGCTCTGTGACCTTCAGGGCATAGGAAGAGGTCCAGATGTCACTCTGACCAGCTCTCTAGGTCAGAACCACTTAACACTGATTTGTCTGGA
The DNA here is from genome assembly GCF_041902795.1 of Electrophorus electricus. Lineage (NCBI taxonomy): Eukaryota > Metazoa > Chordata > Actinopteri > Gymnotiformes > Gymnotidae > Electrophorus > Electrophorus electricus. The sequence continues at coordinate 16,224,726 of NC_137507.1, forward strand.
GCCTGGCTTAGGACAACATGAATATGTAGACCTGAGTACATAGACTTTATGCACCATGTGTAATGGGGTTTCTGCAGAGGGCACGCCATGGGAAAACACTAGCTTTAGCTTGGGCAATCAGCTAAAATGCCAAATGTGACCCAGTGAGCTCTCCAGCATTCATTTATTCTCCCTTGAAAGCCTGACCCAACACAGCACAGACACTCTGGCTCACCGAAGCACATCGACATCTTCTAGGAATGATAACAAGTGTCACCGAACTGGATTGCTGCCTCCACATTACTATGGTAATGAGAAATGTGTACCGCTGAGGTTGAGGAAGTGCTGCCCAGATGGGCTGAGCAGGGGAAATCCTACAGATCACCTACCAGCTATGAGTAACAGAAAAGAAAAATGCCATGATCTTCATTTTATATTTACACACACAAAACCACATAGGACAATGTTGATTCTGTATTTATAATGCAGGTTGTTTATAACACATAATGCCTGAGTCATGGAATTCTCCATAATGGGCTGCAGTCTAGTAAGACTTTAGAACATCTCAGATGGGGAGCTGACTCTGTCTAACTCAGACAGACAGCAGTCTAAATCACCCAGCAGGTCTGCAAGGCTATCAGAGATGGAGGCCAAACCCAATGGTATAGTCAGTGATTATAGGCCAGCACTGAGACATGCAACTTTCATTGCGCTAGGGCATGATGCCAAAACTACAGAGAAAGAGGCCTGGAGCCTGGAGCTGTGACATCAGAACTCCACCACTGCCTGGGATTCTGGGAACACTGAAGGGCCTGTTGCTATTACCAATGGTGCTGAGGTCTTGGTGAGCTAACTCAGGAACAGGAATGCAGTTGGGCTCCTGAAAGCACCTCCATGAAGGAGACGACAGCTCGTGCATGTACAGGCCTGTTGAGAACCATTCTGATTTCTGAACATATTAACCCATTTTTCAGCATAACACCAGGCATGCTGTCAGTGTGTATGGGTATCATACTGAAGGAGTTTAATGCAGAGTTTTGACCAGGCTGACACTCAGGCCTTCGGCTGTAGTTCTCATGACTTTGCAGTAAGAGTGTGTATAGGTGAAGGAGGGAGGCACAGCACTATGGCCCAGTGGAGGACAAAGCAAACTAACATTCACTATGAAAAGAAAAGAGAGAATGTCATGAACATGGATTAGATGTGAATGTGGTCTTGCTGTATAAACACTTATCGAACACCTTGAGATGAACAAATTCCCCTTGAACTGACACTGCATGCAGAGATACTTTACAAGAAGGGACAGTACAATTTAGCCCAGGTCTTTTAAATTTGTGCAACACAAAGCTGTATACAGTTTATCAGTTTGAAGTGGATAAGGTTACATTGTTCTAAATTGTTGGCTGCGGAGGTAAATCAAGCCAAGAGATGGTAAGAGACTGGAAAAACTAGTCAGCAAGGCAGATTTGGTCATGGAGATTGTTTTAGAGAAATGAAGCATGGCTGAACGGTTAGTAACAACTCCTTGCTTGAACAACTTCATGATATCATTACACCAGCAAAACAACTGAGAACATCCACTGCTAACATGATACCTGTTAGGTCAGTGGTCACCAGTTCTAGTCCTGTTTTTCTGCAGAGTTCAATTCCTGCCTGCGTCTAATGCCTGACTCAAGGAATAAATGGAATATTCCTGATGACAAGGAATAAGGTGTGGCAGATGAGTTTTGAGCTAAGCTCTGCAGGAAGGTAGGTCTCTAGGAGCAGGACTAGTGACTACTCAATCAGCTCTACCAAGGAGATGACTAGGAGGTCAATTGTGCCAACTACTCTTAACTTCTTTAAAACGATAATCTTTCTGTGGGGCCCACAGTCCATGGTTTACTTTGCATGATCATTATCAAACCTGTTACTGGAATCATCCCATTACCTATCGTAATAACATTTATTAGGCCTACCTGACTGTAATTCACTACTAATGAATCATTAGTGTACATTAATGAACAATAACTAATAAGGGAACAACACCTTAATTACAGTACTACCTGATATCTTATCATGCACATTATTACAACTGGAATGACTAAAGGCTAAGCAACCAGCTAAGCAACAACAAACATCAAAGCTCTCATGAGGCAGAAAAGCAGACACTGTGATTTGTCAGTGAAGATGCAGGTGATGGACAACATAAGCTAGTCACGTTCTTATTAACTAATCAATGGGTGTTAATGGTGTAGGGGATATGTAGCAATATGCAATATGCCACCGTTATTGTGTAGATTAGTTTAGTTTGGACATGTTAACATTTACAGCAGTACTGTATGTTTATAAGCAGATTTAAAAGGCTAACAGGCCTTCTACAATAAAGAGCAAGGCGTTCCTCAGACATTTCTTCCATGATTTATGTAATCATTATTCACATTGTTTGTCAATCAAACTCTGGAAGTTGAGCTATTAACATATTTTAAGATTTTTCAGAGCTTCTGATATGTAATAAACATCACCAGTTTAAATCTGAAGCGTGGGTTTGTACCCGTTTTTAGGCTTAAAAGGTACGGCAGTGTCTATAAATGTTACCTCTTTGTAGGAGGACATGATCCTCTCGATGGCGTCTGCCCCAGAGGCCAGGAGGTTACGTGCAGTTGTGAAAGCTTCGGTCCTCTCACTAACTAACACTTGAGTTTGGCCGTCAGCAAGTTCTGTAAGGAAGGAGTCAAGTTTCAGGCATTATCAGCTGTAAGGTGCACACTTCAGTGTTAGAGTCTTACTGCTATCATACAGTAAACATTTTTTAATTCATCACTTGCCATCCATTTGCCTGGCAAGACAATCTGTGAGGGATCACACATTTGATGATGACTGGAAATGAAAAATGAATGGTCTTTATGTCCGTTATGACTGGAACAACAGTGACTGACAGTTACAATGCACACCATTTTACTGTATGACCCATTGCTTGTCATTTCACATTCAAATGAAGCCCCTCTCCCCAAACTAAGTTCACGACGCTCCTTACCATTGTCAGCGAAGCCGGTAGCGGTGATGATGGGCACCGCGACCATAACCAAGCCGCTTCCGCTCCACACGTACTTCATAAGGAACTGTTCGATCATAATATACCACAGGCGCTTGGAAAGGATGAGGGACATCTGCTCGGCCAGGGCCTTGTAGCACTTTTGTAGTTGCCGCATCTCAACCTGTGCCACGTAAAAAATATATATATATATGATCCTGCAAGAGGAAAGTCATCACAGGTACAAGCATAGTTTATATGATTCACAACGTCACTCGTTCGGGGGCAGAGACACCTATTCACTAATGAAAGAGTTTCTCGTATATATCACATCGTCGGTTATTGCACTCACCTTATGTCCCCTGTAGAAAGCAATCTCCTCCGCGTTGGTAATTATTCTCGAGTGTACATAACGCAAGTATCCTTTCCTGTGCGCCTCCTCAGCAACAAGCTTTCCGAATTTCGGAGAACAAGCTCGCAAAACCTTGGCAGTGGCAAATACCACAAGTCCTGCCAGCAGGGTGGGCCCAGTGGCGTTCGCACCCCGGGACCGAGCCGTTTGGATCAGTGTATATGATGTGAGAATGACGTCCAGAATGGGTTTGGTGAGGTTTGAGTACAAATGTGCAATAGATTGCGAAAACATCATAACGTCCTCCGTAAGCGACTGATCGGGATTCGCCAGCCTCCCGTCCATATTACTAACTTTATAGTAGGTCTGGTCGGTGAAATACGTTTTGTAGGCATGGTCAACCAGTCGGGTGCGAAAGGCCAGCGCAAGCTTGCATTCTAAATAACGGATAGCGCTATTCACAAAGGTAGCCGGGATGGCGACGAGGAGCCATTTCATCAGTTTGATGATGAAGCTGCGGGGCTGCTTTTCCACGATTGTTTTAACGATTTTGCCATCCAAGCCCGCGACATAAATAGACAAAAACGTCCTTGAAATCAGAGCCAACGAATGCAAACAGAGCAGTCCGAGCTCTTTGGTCAAAAGCCTCGGAAATACGATTTTTACGAGTTCAAGTATCTGCTTAAAAAATTCCGCGTTTACACCAGGTGATTTGTTGTGATAAGAAACAGTTTCTAATGAAGATTTGTGCGTCGGTGTCAGTCCATTTTCCTCTACTTTACCAGCTGTGCTGTTCTTGGGGTCTTTGCGTTTACTGATCTGCTTGCAAATGATGGGGTACAGGGTTTTCACTCCGTACGCTGCAGCCACAAGAAAGACAGCTCGCTTCGCCGCAGTGTCCCGATTCCATTTCACTTTAGACGCTGCATGGAGTATGTTGGTCATTTTTTCTGCCAGGTTTTAAGTGTTTCTAAACTACCTCCATCCGGTTGTTCAATTTCTTGTTCCCAAATTCAATAGATATGTGATAAAGTAGCGCTGTGCCAGCATCGCTGGGATGGGAGTCTGTCCGTCACCTGCTTTTGCTGCGGGTCTGCGCCCTGGCCACGCCTCCACTGAAAGATGATTGGTTGCGTCGGTGACGTGACGGTGCACGGTCAGGGGTTCAGCTCGTAGCTCACCCAAGAATAAAAACCTCAGTGACCCTAACGATTCGGTTTAAAACCCAGCTAAATACAACTGGTTATATTATTTTTTAAATTTATTTATTTTTAAATTTATTTCTTTTATTATTATTATTATTATTATTATTATTATTATTATTATTATTATGTGTAGTAGTAGTAGTAGTAGTATCTTTGTTATTATTATTATTATTATTATTATTATTATTATTATTATTATTATTATTATTATACTTTCCTCTCATTAAAAAGATTAATAACCACCCGGGCCGGAGGGAAGGAATCGTTGGCGCGTTGTTAGGTGCGCAAAAGACTGACAACAACTGTTTACAATAGTTTAATATTAAACTGTTATACTGCTTTATTTCGCTTGAGAGCCCCAGCCATGCCTAAATCTTTAATGATCTAAATGAGCTTATTTTTTTATTTTTTATTTTTTTTGTTAAAACCATGCAGTTCCATTTTTGTAATAAATCATAAAATGTAATTTTGTTGACATCTTCATGATGACACAGCTTCATATTACACGTCACTTCGGCCCTGGTCTGCGCGTGCAACCCGCTTAGACTTGGTGACCGTTGGCAGTGACGTGAACGTTAGCTAGATTATCTTAGCTAGCTAGCTACTTCACGATTTATCAGTCAGATACCAACCTTAAAAGGCTGTTGAGCGTGTACGTTAGCATTAAATACTTAAACTGTGGAACCAAGGACTGTACTCTTTTACGTAAAGAGAAATAAGCATCCTATTTGTGAATAACATGAACTGGGTAGGAGGTTCGCGGTGAGTTTCTGAACAGGATAACGGGCTAGTTAGCTAGCTAACGCTAGCAGGGTTAGCTAACCTGTGTAACACTTGGTTTAACGTTACCGTTATTTCGTAGGAGCCGGTTTATGAAAAAGAGTGACACAAAAAAACAAATGGTAAGCAATTAGTACATATTCTTACAACTTGTTTCTTACCTGCCGCTAAACTTAAAGTGTGGTGTCGTGCTAAGACTTTGTGTCACGTTCATTTCAAGGAGTTTTTTGAAAAGAAAAGAATGCAGAAAAGACAGACTCAACTGAGATCCCCTTCATCACCCGAGGAAGGCAACACTGTCAATACGGATCTGCTTACAATGTTTATTGTAAACCAGATTTCATTCAAGAAAGAACACGCTGGTAAATGTACCATGCACGCACGCACGCACACACACACGTATATGTGTATGTGTGTATATACATATATATATGAAGAAGATTCTAGGTGAGTAACTGCAGTGTACTTTAGTAAGAGATGTAGAGATATTCAAAATTGTAGTAAAGTACACAAACAGACCGTTTTGGACAGAGATCGTTCATCAGCTGTGCAAGCAAAGTGCTTTTGAATTAGTAGTCCAACAAAGGTTTGGATTTGTAGAAGGTGTGAGGAGTCTAACATATGTAGGTAAGGACTGAACAAACGGTTAGAAAATGTCAGGAACAAGCAGATACGATAGGATATCCAGAGTTATTGTCCTTATGAATTTTAGGGAGAAGATAGAAATGGCTACAGCAAGGATTCTCTACAATGCAGAATCAGGGAGGTGTCCTGCTGACATGGCATGATTAATAATAGATTGGATGGTAGACTATAAATGTGGAGTGATGTTAGAGCTGTTCTGCCTATAAAAACTAGTATCATAAAGCTGCTTGATTACCATTTTGTAAAGGTCTTTTCTCCAAATAACAACAGCGCTTATCAACTGGCTTAATAACATTGACACCTTTTTAAAAAAAAAAATTAAGTGCAAAGTATTCTTTGTTTGGTAGATTAAGTCATTTAGCAGGTTTTTTAAAATTTATGTTACTAATTTCTCTTTCATGGGAATTAATTTTAAAATCTAGTGCTTCAAATTCCCCTGTAGGAGGTGTCCAGGAAAACTTGATGTGTTATATTTAGATGAGTCAAGGTTTCCACTGGCACCATGATGTGTGTGTATAGAATATTCTGGCCAATTTTATTAAAAATAAGAATGTAGTATTAAATGCCGGAAGATATCTTTAGTATCTGTAATAGATTTAAATTCAATAGTGATTGGCCTTGTAGGGTCAAATTCTAGACCTTTTGATAGCACAGATTGTTCCGGAGAATTTAATTCTAAATCACTGGGAATAGTGACAATTTTCTTTCAGTTTACGCAGGCAGGAAGAGCAATTGGACCAGTAGTACTATTATTTTCATTTGTTTTCTTAAGCAAAGCCAACTTCTTGTTTTTTGTACAAGCCATGAATTTTGTACAAGCCATGAAAAATATCAGAATTGTGCCATGGCAGCAATGAAATTAGGAAATTCAAAGAAAATAAACTCATCTACACTCTTTGAACTTTAGAACCCCATAGAATAAATGTTATAATTTAAACATCTACTTCTTCAGATATAAACTGTTTCCTCAGAAGCACTTTGCTTGCATAGCTGATGAAGGACCTCTGTCTAAAACTGTTCTGCTTCTCTGGAAACTGTACTACAATTTTGAATATCTCTACATCTCTTACTATAGCACACTGCAGTTACTCACTTAGAATCTTCTTTGGAGATATATATATAAACAGCTGGATAGCTCAGTGAGCATCTGGATTACTGAGTGGGTTATTCACTGGAAACTGTATTTTACAATTTTGAATCTCTCTCTCTCTCTCTCTCTCTCTCTCTCTCTCTCTCTCTCTCTCTCTCTCTCTCTCTCTATATATATATATATATATATATATATATATATATATATATATATATCTGATATAAGTGCAATAATTTTTCATTTTAGATAAACCTAAAATACATCAGGCAGACTTAAAAGGACCACATAAATCTATGGGCAAAAGGCCCTTAGAGTTGCCAATGAGCCCTTGTTCTCCATCAACCTTGAACCTGGCACACAGCCACCCACAGTACAGGTACCCTGTACAGTTCCAGGTACTGTACACAATCAAACAACCTATAATGCAATATGAGACTTTGAACTTTTTTTTATTTTGTCAGTCCCCACACACTAGGTTTGAAAAAAAGAAAAAGCAGTCTTTTTGAAGAGTTCAATTTCAAGGTGGTGAGATCAATTTTAAAATCAGTGTCCTATTTTTGTCATTTGTTTAAATTAGTCTAGAGGAGCAGTGCTGACTCACATACAATTATCAGCACTTTTTGATTGTTATTTTCACACACTAATTGAAACATGTAAAACATCTTCTGATGTAATGTGTCTTATTTGACCCAAGATGTCCCCTGTGCAGGACTGCAGCCTGTCTGACAACAGCGGTTCAGATTATCAGCACCGCATTCGTGATAATCTCAGCCCATTTTGTTCATCTTCCCCAGTCTCTTCAGAGATTGTTAACCTTCAGCCTAGACCCACAGCACGTATCGCAAGCCCATCACCATGGAAATTGTCTTACACAAAGGCACCTCAAGCATATGACAAGAATAAAAATCTGTTATTTAGAATTAGAAAAAGGGATTTTCCATTCAGTTATTTTAATTCCGATTTCTATACAGCAAAAACACACTTAATTTATAGCAGTTTTTGGAAAAATATCGATTTGCATCCTAAAATAATTGTTCTGAGGGAAATGTCTACAGGCCCTGGATTTTATAATTAGTAAATTAAAAGTAAGCAGCCTTCCTTGCCTCTCAGCTATTTTGCATATGAGACTTTGTATACTTCACTACAATTCTTAATATATTAAGTATACATATTTTTGGAGGTAGGGGTATTGGAGAAAGGTTTGGATGGAGGACAGACTCTTTCAGTCACTGTCTCTGGCTGAAATAAGCAAGAGATGTAAAATTACAATAACTTTCACTTGTATGGTGTTAATCTGTGTTCAGATGGGTGTAAATCACCGTAGTTGTTAATTAATCATTGATGATTTTACTGTGGCAAATCAATACCAAAGATTTGTTCTAGTAGTTTGTCTCTTCTTCCCAGCCAGAGGGGATATGTGCATATGACCGCTGGACTGCTATACCTTATCAAACAAAGACCCCCCTAACCAGTGCACCTATTGGAGTTCAGTTTGGGAGCACCTTGCATAGGTAAACACACCATAAATATAATCTCATTTTTCATTTCAGTTTGTGATGGCTAGAAACTTTGACTGAAATTTCTGGGGTTTTTTTTTATTTTCTGGAAAGCATATGTCATTACTGTTTTTTAAATTGATCTTTATTTTCACTTTTGCATTTTTTTCTTCATATATGTAATTTTGTTGTATATTCTGTATTATACTTCTCTCCAACAGCACAGAAACCAACATGCCTTCTGTAGACTCTGCAGATTACCTGCTTAATCCTCTAGAAAAGAACAACCACCAAGAACAGTCACTTTTCCTGGGGTTCAGCAGTGAAGAATTCACACATGAAGGTACAGTTGTACAACACCAGATATTTTTACATAAGAAATGCTTATGCTTCTGTTTATTTTTGTAAAATATTCAGATGAAGTACAAACAAGTGTACATTTAGTTCTAATCACCTGGATTTTCTAATTAGCTCACACCAGCAGGAAGAATTCCTTAATAAACTATTTGTGGACTGTCTAATCCTTCCCAAAAGATTTAATTAGCTTTTAATTTAGCAGTTTTTAACTAACTACATTACATTTTTATGTAGTTTTACTGTTTTGTATATAGAATATATTTCTTTTTATGATTATAGACCTTTTCAGTAAGAAAACACACAAAATTCATCTTCAGGAGTCACCCACTCTGCTCAAGAGAGCCTAGTTAGTAACCTGATTTATTCTTTATATTAATGGCATTTTATCACTATAAAAGTGCGTCTTGTATCTGTAATAATTTCTGTTATTTGTTGTTAAATGTGATTTCAGTGAATCAGACAGCGCACTCCATAATGCTGATTTCTTATCTCAGGTAATAAAGGTACATTTTTTGCAGGCACCTAATAATCAGCCAAAACATTCATTCATTGTTTAACATGTTGTTTAATCTATTCTCTCTCTGTGCACATTTATAATGTCCATACTGGTACACTGAGAGCATGCAAAAAGAACACACAGGTGCAAACAAAAAAAAACACTCAGGTACAGAACCTGTAAATAGAGCATCTAGGGTCAGGAAGGATTTGCAATTACTGGAAAAGTGTCTGTCTGTAGCATTGTTCTCACTTTATTAGGACATGCTGCCCCCTGTGGTGCACTCCATTACTGGAGTTTTATTCTTTGGAGAAAAGGTATTAAGGCTTCTATTTTATGTTCTCTGTTTATCCTGTTGTTTTGAAGCAGATATATAGATGTGCCAACTGCAGAGCATGTGAGTTTTCTACTGTTGTCTTGTGTGTAATGAGCTGGACTGATTTTGAAGAGAGACTAAATTAACTGTGTTGCTACAGGCAGTGTACACACAACTGATACTAAGAATACCTTTGAATCACAGACATATTCTCCACGAGAGGGCTGTGACAGCTCAGATGACGTAACTACAGAAACCTTTTCAAGCTCTTGAATACTTGTATTAAGTTGTTTCATGATTCTAGATACCATAATTGTTTTGGACTTGACAGGTTACAGAGTAACATTTTATAGTGTGTTATTTGGCACTTTGATGGTTCAGACTTATACTTTATTTTTACTCCTTTAAGATGTTCCTTTTGGTTCAGCTTAGATTTATCAATGCTCATGCTGAATTCCTGGTTAACTGGTACCGAACACTTATCCTAAACTCACTGTTTGTGCATGTCTGTGTGTCCCCATGCATCCCCATGTGCATTTATGCTGTCGCAGAAAGTGGGCAATAAGCAGTGCCCACAGACCAGTGTTCCCACCATGCTGATGTGCCACTCTGAGCACACCCCAGTAAGCCAGTTTTGGTCAGAGATGAGTGCTACAACAAGCCTTTCACCAGGCAGGCCCTTCAGCCAGCAGGTAATATCTAGTCATGTTGGTAGTAATAGACAGAGTAAAGGCATGAGGATTTATTAAAAGATCAAGGCAACTTAGCTGTGGAAAGACAGGACTGTGAGGAGAATCAGTTTGTTCTCTCTCAGCTGCAGACAGACGTACTAAATGCTGGAATACCTGGAAACGCGTCTCTCAGGACCAAAGACACAGGAATCGACACTAAAGCTAATTCCACTTCAGCTTCTTGTGACGCTTTAGTACAGGATTCCCTTTTAAAAGCACACAGGATGAATATTTCAACTGCACTCACAGCTCCTGTTCAGCAATGTGGTATGTGTAATGGACAAACTCCTACCACTAGGAGGCAGACTGGTTACAGCAATAAAAGTCTCCTGAATGATACTCAGTGTACTCCATCAGAAAGGGATAAAGTGACGTGGAACACGCCCTGGAAAATGCTACCCACAAGAGAGACCAAACAGCAGGCACCGAAAGCAATCACAGGACAAGAAAGTTCGTGTACACTCAAAAACCAAGCATTCATCAAGAAACGGCTCTTATTCCCATTGAACTCCCACGTCAGTACCCCAGGTATTAATAACGAACCTCCTGTGAAAGTGTATGAAACATTTTTTTGCAAACTTAAAATGACTAATGGGAACATGAGCAATTTTAATCATGTCTTATGATCATGCCATTTGAATGTGGAAACTTGCTCAAGATTGAAAATAGCGCAAGTTGTGTTTTCCCTCGGCAGAATCGGAGGAGAATTTATCAGAGAGAGGAGGAAGGTGTGAAGGTCACAAGCAGGGGAGTGCAAATGCAGACCCCACTAGGAGTGCCGTGGGCACAGAGGAAGTCACAGGTGACTTTGGTGCTGAGAGTGATGCTAGCTGGGTCTCCGAGGAGAGGGAAACTCTTCATGAAATCGCAAACATTCTGCTGATGCTGAAGTATAGAAATAAGCATGCATGAAAGACATCAGGCGGTGACTCACCCCTTCTCCCTGTGTTGGGAGTTAGCATCTGCTGCAGATCTACATTTTCAGAAAGTATGGAAAATCTTGTCAAGATGGCTTCTTGTGGAATATGTATTTACTGTACAGAACAACACCAAAGTCTTGGTTGAAACGATTTATTGTTTAAAATGTCATGAATATATTTAGTTTTATAGAATACAAATCTAGCAAAACATTTAGCGCAACATTAATCAAATTGACTGTACAACACTCCATATATTTGTATTCACTAGGTTTGCATTGCCTGTAGAAACACTTTTTAGATAATAAACGTAATAATTACACATAGAAAAAATGCACTAGAAACAATAGATGTATCTCTTCAAAGTAACACAATAGTTTGTCAGCTCTGAGAATCCTTCATTGTCAAGTACATTCAAAAACATGAAAAAACTGGCAGAAATGTATTTTACTTTATTTATCTTCTCATCTTAATGCCATAATCAGAAGCATTATGAGCATACCTGATTAAAAAGACACTAACATATCATTGGTCCACAGTGTGTCTCTCCCTTTGGGGAAACTCAGTATACTCTGATGGTAAACAAGAACACACAATCATGTATCTGTTTGTGCTAACAGTTAGGAAAAACACATAATACATAAAGGCTAGATGTGTGTAATCACGTCACCCGCCATCAAACAGCTTATCTTTAAAAAAAAAAATTACTTGTGTTAGTTTGCTTGATATTGTCGCTTTTACACTGTCTATCGACTGCTTTGTTACACACACAGCCACAACAAGTCAGCTTGGCACAAACCTAAATGTACCTGACTACCAAGGTGTATACTCACAGCAGTACAATATTAAACATAACATCGTATATAATGCTACTTCTTGAAACAAATATTCCCACTTTGTTACATGGACAAGAGCTATTTAATGCAATGCCATTTGTACATACGGCTATGGAGGAAGACCCAAAAAGAAAACGAAAAAAAGGTAAACCTCAATTTCATATTAGCACAATGGGACATGATCTGTTGAAAGAGACAAGTTGATGAAAATATGGTTGGAATAGAATATAAGGGAGGTCACTGCACACTATTAAACTATAAACTGTCTTGGGCAATCTAAAATACTCTCCAAGCTCAAAACATATCAGCTCACCCTAATATGCTAAAACCTACCTGTGATGATGAGGCTGTCTTGAACTGAAGCCAAAGACAAAAGACATGGTTACAACCCATATGTAGTATGTTCCAAGTTTTAAGTGCCTTAACATTTGCAAAAGACACATCTACACCCAGCTCACCATAGAACACATTTCAGTTAACACATCCTCTGAAAATTATCCATGGATTACATTTGACTCTAACTATGCTTACAGAAATGAACTCCACACTGTTGCAAAATGTTTGCCAGATAGCTTAGCATGTCCACCCATACATAAGACTGACATTTGACTGAAGTTTTGTACAGCAAATATCTCGTACTATGGGAATAAGCACAAAAATGGTGACACAACATCTGTCAGTACTACAGATCTCGGTGTACTCGAAAACTCAGCCAAAAGTTGGGAACTACATGTGAGTGTATGCTTGTGTGCATGTGTCTGTACTTGGGTGAGCTCTGCATGCCAACTCCGTTTTCCTTCAAGCAACGTGGGCAACTGTATGCGTAGGATGCAACCTGACTGGCACAGACGGACCTATCGGGGTCGGGTAGGGGTGAGGCTGAAGACTGAGGCTGATTCTCTCTCCGCCCTCCTCACCAGCCCTGTATCGGGGGCCAGATCGAGGATTCACAGGGGCGCTCTCTGAGCTACACAGTGCAGTTACTCAACGTCTGAGGCATCATTGTCTGATAGGTGGTAATTTGACCCTTTGACCCTGATGTACTCCACCTGCCGGCCCTCGTCTGAGTCTGAGGCACCGCAGGAGCACAGACGGCTCTCAAACAGTGACTCGATCTCCTCCAGCCGGCGGCCTTTGGTCTCTGGGAGACAACCGTAAATGAAGAAGACACCCAGTAGAGCCAAGCTCGAGTAGAGAAAGAATGCACCTGGAAGATAAAAAAAATTCACTCCATACTGGGAATGGAGACTTTTAAGCCCAAACTAAATAGTGTTCTCAAAACACTTATCTACAAAAACAGAACCATTTAGCATAAAAATATTCTCTAATACGTAATATGGGACTGAATAATAAGCTGTTTTTAATCTTGTGTAAATCCAAAATGTAATAACATTGCGTTAAAAAACTACAGGTTTTAATTTTCTTCATTAGGTTGAGCTACAGTGATTAAATAAATGTACACAGTGCAAGGGTGTTATTTAAGACTACGTATGTGCATAGTAAGTTCATTTATTTTTGTTATTTTTAAAGTAGTAAATGATGTAATATATAACATCCCCCAAAATGTATACTTTGTTTCTACCCTTATGAAGACTAGGTCAGTAAGGGCAGTTAACGGTGCTGGCAATGGTGTCCTGTGATGCTGTCGGTTACAGCTCTAACTACCGTAGTAGGTGAGGTACTGTGCTACATGAAGGAAGGTGAGGGACACCAGCACGTTGAAGGTCCAGTTCACGCCTGCTGAGCAGGCATTGCCTGTGCTTCTGGCCCACAGAGGGTAAATCTCAGAATTGATAGTCCATGGCATTGAGCCCATTCCTGAAAATACAATAACAGCCTATTGCAACACGTAATCAGAATTCCACAAAACATATTGAAGTAAGCATTAAATAATAAATTAATAGTACCGATGCGGCAACACTTGCTGGCCGAAAAAATTATTCTGAAAAAATATTGACTGATACTGGTGAAGTTCAACGGTTCTGCTTTCATCACTTTTGGTTAAACTTGCATACGGTTACATTTCATGTACATAAAGTTAAAAATACTTTCAATAATAATTCAACTATTTTGATTTATATTATGCACTCTTATCCAACCTAGTAGTTCCTAGCAGTTAAAGTGAAGCAGCAGGGTAGTTTACTGATTCTGGCCTTTGTCTTTTGCTTTTGCTCCTCTTACCTGGAGCAAAGAAAGCCAAGTAGAGGATAAGTCCCAGGAGCACCAGCCAAGAGAAGGACGTCGGGCAGAAATTATAAGCCCAAAGATTGGGATCTGCTGCCTCGGTTGAGTTAGAGCACCTGTAGCACAATTGAAGCATGTATCAGTATCTACAGTACGCTTACAGCCACGCGAGTGCAAGTTTCTTCAGCTGCTACTCTGAAAACATCACGGATCTAACTGCACGACAGTAGCACAATGCAACTTAGCAAAAACAGGAGATATCTATGGCAAGCGGAATGGGTCCTTCTACTTAAAAAATAAATCTGCATCCAATAGCACACCTCCGGCATCAGCGTGTGGTGCTGTGACATACTGTGGAGTCATAGGGAGCGAACTCAGCAGCAACGCACGCTGGATAACAAAATGTCACGCCTGCTCACATAGCTGCCTGAATATGACTCACCTGCCCCACGAGGCTCTGTCGCTGGAGGCCAGGTTGACTGGCACGCAGGAGGAGGCGAACACAGCGGTGCTGTTCTGCTGGTAGCAGAAGCCGCAGCGTGGGTCCAGCATACACGGCTCGCACGACCTGGAGTACCGGGCCAAAGAGCGGCACTGAGCATAAGACAAGCCCTCGCTTTTAGGAAGGCTTTGAACCCCACGCGCCCATGCCCTCCACCGCAATCAAGAGTCATTTCTTTTCACAAGCATGCACACTCCGCGAAACGAGTTGGCTTACTTTGGGAGAGAAAAAAAATACAACAGTGACAAGTCATGTATGTTAAATAACTGTACTGAGCGTACAGTGTACTATATACAAATAGGTTTCAGGTATTTACAGGGGAGATCTGCTTTTGAGAACTGTGCATTAAAGAGAATGCCGTGTGTGCACAAATTGGCTCGTTGGTGCGACGACAGCGAGGTCATTCCGCCCCCATTATGCTATAATGAATCTGCGCTGTCTCATCAGATAGCCGCACGAGGTGATCTTGAGCACAGGTATGAGAGCCAAATGGGACATGGAAGAGCAGGCACCCGCTCCAATACACAGAAGCTCGGGGTCGCAAGGTCATCCGCGTGGCAGTGCCTTTATTGCAGTGGCGTTACGGAGAGCACGCTGGCCCGCGTGAACCCTGCATCACGGAGGCTCCGATGGCCATTAGGCGCAAGCCTTCACTACAGCCGTGGAGCTGAGGATAAGGTCTGTTTATATTCAGATTGATGGCTGCCGGTAGCAAGCATGTTGTAGCAAAATAAAACAAATCTCTTAAGGTAGGAGGGCTGATTAATCTGCATTTGTTTTGAGCTGTGAATTATTCATAAATGAGGCTTTATCTTGACAAGCCATACCTTTCCAGTCTCAGCCTAGCACCAGCACCCCTGAGACCCGGTGTCATTTCATCATGCCTTGATTAGATGCGGTTGTATTATAATGCACTAAATACAAGCATTTGCTGTCAGTGTTCTATTCATGTGAATTTGAGCTTGCAAACATGGAATCCTAATTGACAATTAAAGGCCCTAGTCCAGAGCAAGGTTTGTTTTGTTTTTTTTTCTCAGAAAAAAATGCCCCGAGAAGACATTCCCGTTTCCAAGTATGTCTTTGAGAGATGGAATGAGTCTGACAGCTTGTTCCTTTGTTCCCATCTAATTCGGAACCCGAGCCTCAGAGTGGCACCAGCGCAGCCATGCAGCACCACCGTGTAGCTCTGAAGAATGGCAGAGAACACTCACAGGTAGGAGGTGCAGCTGGAGTTGGCCAGAGAGGGCTCGCTGGGGTGCAGGGTGACAGGGGGAGAATGTTGCGCTGACAGCAGGAAGCCCACAGCCAGGAGGCACAGACTCACACAAGTACCTACAGACGCAGAGACACACAGAGAGATCACAGTGTGAAGCAGGCACCGTGCATTGAGACGACAACAGCTAATCATAACAGATCTTAACACTGCAAGGACTGCCTGTGGGTCCAGACTTCTATTCCATACTATTTGTGTTAGGGTTAACGTGGTTACTGAATAACTCACAGTATCACATGAGTAATATAGCCTAAGATTAAACTAATAAACCTGGAGTGAGATGAATGCAAATGCAGTCCAATCTCCGATCGGCAAACAGCTGCTCTCTCTCGCACTCATACTTTCTCACAGCTGCTTGTCTCCTAGCTAATCGCCAAGGCTTCTGCTTAGTTTCACAGTTGCTTAGCAATGTGACAACGTTTTCGATCTACTGCACATCTCTGACCTGCAAAGCTAAATTCACGGCAGGCGTTTGTCCTCACCAATGATGCTGCCCAGAGTCAGTCTGCGTCTGCCCACCCTCTCCACCAGCCACACGCCCAGCAGAGTGAACGCAAAGTTGGTGAACGTGGTCACCGAGGCCAGCCAGATGGCCAGCTTGTCATCCTGCACTCCGGACATCTGCAGAATGGTGGCACTGTAGTACCTGCGGGGAGACGAGACGCGGCGCGCTCGAGTGAAAGCCGTCACGGCCGCACCTGTTGGGAAGGGCTGCCCGGCGGCCGCGTGATTGAAGAACAGTGAGGAAGGTCAAGGAACCCATGTTAAATGGTGAGGAATGGAGATGAGATGATGGGAATAAATCTGGCATTTAACGTGGATGTTTGCGCGTCTGTGGTTGTGGTTGAACTAAAGCATTATACAATAACAAATACGAACATTTTTCATTTAAAAATGTAAAAATTGTTGCATGTAATTTCCATTATGCTTATCTGCTAAAATTACATAACATTTTATCAAAATACATAATTTTATCATATAATAAAATATTAGATAATTACAGTCAAATCATATTCAGTTTAACACCAGACAATTAAAAAAAAAGATTTTAAAATGTTTCTTTCTACCTGCAGGTCTGCAGTCCCAGATATTTTAAACTGAAAGGGA
Source organism: Electrophorus electricus (assembly GCF_041902795.1). Taxonomy (NCBI): domain Eukaryota; kingdom Metazoa; phylum Chordata; class Actinopteri; order Gymnotiformes; family Gymnotidae; genus Electrophorus; species Electrophorus electricus. The sequence goes on from NC_137507.1 coordinate 16,242,005, forward strand.
AAGAGAATAAGCTTTTCTCTAATGAGAGAGATGGTCCTCCACTGCCTCTCCCCTATATGTCTAACCAATCAGATCCACTTCAAGCCAAGTGTTAGCCAATCAGGCTGTGGGCGTGCAATCAAACTCAGGAACCTCCATCACGCTGATGTCGCCCCATCCCTGTTAATTAAAGTGCCCTCTTCACAGTATCCAGCAGGCACACTTCAAACTGATCACCCGTTAGAACTGACAGCGACCTAAAATATCTTGCTTTCGGTATTGATGGGCCCATGCTTTTCCCAGTCCTGACTAGCAGAGCCCAGGATGCCATGGGAAATGAGAGGGGATCTCAAGAGGCTCAGTGGATGTCTTTACAGTGCGCGCGCCCACACACACACACACACACACACACACACCTGCTGCTGCTCTCCTATGATGTTATCTTGTGACGATGAAATAAGTAGCAGGGTAAGTAGCAGGTTAAGTGTGGAAAAAATCAATGAGTAACATTTTCATATGCTTGAAAAAAAAAGAAAAATGCTCATTAAGACTCATGAATTCATTTTGCATGTGCATTTAATTTCCAGTCCTTCAGAAAGACATGTGGTCCAAGTATATACCCTTTCTTTATCCAAAATCAATAATACTAGCCAAACAACTTCTCTGTTTTTTTCTCCTCTTTGCATAATTCTTTTTAAATGTATTTTGGATTTCAGATGTTGTTCATAGTTGAAATAATTGGCCTTTACTTTGAACCTCCTCCGATGTCATCACTATATTTTAAGGCATATCATTATATCTTAAGATATCTTCGTGCGCTCTCTGGAAGCATCAGGCCAAATGTGGATGTACATCTGCGTCTACAGCACGTTAATGCTGCCTTTTCAGCCTCCAAAAGCCAAACCTGGAGCACAGGAAACAAACTGAGAAGTACCGTACATTCGAAGTGCGGCAGCCTCCGAAGCAGCTGAATGCACTAAATCTATGGCCTCAGCATGCCAAACGAGGCGCCATGCAGTGAGCTCAAATATCAAAGATTAAAAGGAAACAAACGAGGCTGATTTGAACCTCCCCCCACGGCGGAACTCCCATTCAGAGAGCCATGAATTTCAGAGCGCCTTGCTCGGGTTTCAGCTGGAGAGCGAGCCCAATCGAGACGGAAGATCTGCGCCCGGTAAGTCACCTGCGCTCACGGCAGCCCCTGCCAACTGCCGGGCGGGGGGCGGGGGGGCGCAAGACTCTGTCGTTGGGTGGCCAACGATCTCTGGACTTTGATCTCTGGACAGCGCAGATTCGGCACTGTTAGGTGGGAGACACGGCACAAGCCCAGGCAGACCTGCATGCTGCAGCACTGGGACTGGAGAGACCTGAAACAGGGCGAGGAGGAGGCATGGGTAAAGGAAGATGTCTCCATGAAAAAGCCTTGCTGCAGGGATCTTCTGTCCTCTGTGTTTGTTTTGTGCTCTTTTGTGTCTAAGGTGCATGAGGCAGAACGCCACTCTTGCCCCGATAATCTCAATTAGAGCAGCTGTTAAATTTGCCTGCAGGACGAGGGCTCTGTTCAAACAATCTGAAGAGGAAACTCGCCACTTTTAATGGCTGTGGATTCGGAGAAGAGAGAGGGAGAGACAGATGGGTGGGAGGGAGTGAGAGAGAGGATGGAGTGAGTCTTGGAACCATGCAGCGTAGCCGGTAGGGTTAGGCTGAGACCAGTACTAAACACGGGTTAGCTCACTGCCTGAAGTTACGACAGCATGTGAGCTTTTTGCAGGAGCTGCAACACATCACCTGTTGCTCTCTGATGTGTGTGTGTTTTAAAGAAAGATGAAAGCACAGTCTGCACTGAAAGACCAATTGGCAGGCCCTTTGGTCTGATGAGATGAGCTTGTCTGAGGAGCGGTTGTATGAGACGTTGTGTTTGTTTACAACATAGCACTCATCCGTTTGACTCTTCTCACCATAACCACAAAGTTCCCAGGAAGGCAGCTCCATCTGTGTTGGGTCATGTCACCATATTACTTGAACATAAAGCAATAAAGTGCCAGCTTTTACTTATTACTATTTCCCGTTTACAACTCCAATCTTCTCGACCGCTGGACAGCTTTCAAACAGCAAAGAGCCACCTACTGTTTTTAAAAAATTATGAATGTACTAAGTTTTCCATTGATTTTGGGTGTTTCTCCAAATCACAAAGTGTTAAAACAACTAGAATGCTGTGATGTGACCCTTATTAAACCTCTTAGAGAGAGGAGAGAGCAGGAGACACAGAGAATTATTGAGCTGTGGGTTTAAAACCTCGTCTCCTGATCCTGAGGGTCAGAATACTGTCAGATCAAACTTCTTCCTGAAGAAAAAAACCTTTTTAATTGGCTGCCCCACATGCCCACAGTAGACTGGCTAAACATCACAGGTTGGAGTTAGAGGGGGTGCAGGTGTCCATTAGGAACGTCAGCAGCATGTGAAGGATCTATCGACCTTTATTATGGCTGCTGTTTTCCTGCTTGGCCTCAGCCTGTGGGGAGGTAGACAGACCTGCACCACTCTACTCATGTAAGCCAGGGGCCGGCGCACCTTCAGACACAGTTTCCTCGCACATCACCAGGCTGCTTTTCTGCTTAGCAAGCGAACGAAGAAGGAAAGAGACTGAAGAGGCCAACATGGATCATATGAACGTGAACAATTTCTTACACTGGTCTTGTTTAAAGAATGTTTAAAGTAAAGAAGTGAGCCAGGCTGCCTGACTACATCTTAGACTACAGCACGGACTACAGCTTGGACTACAGCTTGGACTACAGCCCGGGCTACAGCCCGGACTACAGCCCGGACTACAGCCCAGACTACTGCTCGGACTACAGCAAGGACTACAGCCCGGACTACAGCTTGGACTACAGCCCGGACTACAGCAAGGACTACAGCCCGGACTACAGCCCGGACTACAGCCCGGACTACAGCCCAGACTACTGCTCGGACTACAGCAAGGACTACAGCCCAGACTACATCTTGGACTACAGCCCGGACTACAGCCCGGACTACTGCTCGTACTACTGCTCGGACTACAGCATGGACTACAGCCCGGACTACAGCTTGGGCTACAGCTTGGGCTACAGCCCGAACTACAGCTCGGACTTCAGCTTGGACTACAGCTTGGACTACAGTCCAGACTACAGCTCGGACTACAGCTTGGACTACAGCCTGGACTACAGCTTGAAGATGGTCGTGGCATAAGAAATGGCCCTAGCACAGATCCCGGGCTGTGGCAGGAGAGACGATCCTGGCTCATGGCCGGCATCGGTAACAGGAGGAAAGCCACATGGATGTGGTGCGGCACGTTGCCTTCACACCCTGCCTTGTCAACGTGAGGGGATGAGACAGCAGAGTCTGCCAGAAGACAGGAAAACGAGAGAGTGCATGTGAGAGAGAGAGAGCGAGGCAGGGTGAGAGAAAGACAAAGACAGAATGGAAGGGAGAATGTGTGAAAGGGTGAAAGGGCGGTTAAGACATCAGAGGGTGTGGGAGAGTGTCTGGATGAGACAGAAAAGCCTATTAAAAGCCTTTGGCTGGGACATGCAGTCGGGCGTGGTTCATGTGTACCCAGGCAGTTAGGAGATCCCACTGAAGAAGACCATACACTGCTCTAAAGGAGGCTTTTGAACCATACCTCTCTCTTTTTCTTTCTTTCTTTGTCCGTCTGTCTGAGCTGGACAGGGACAAGTTGTGTGGTGCTGTGATTTGGGCCTGCGGCATATGGCTTGTGTTTATGGCACAGTGGTGGCGTCTGCCCAGCGTCTGGTACAGAGTGTTCTGTGGTGGAGAGAGCTTGTGCTGGCACCGGCAAACTCCCCCTCACCCACCTCCCTCGCCTCGGGCCACCGGCCTTGGAGCTGGCTACCCACACTGCCACTCAGAGGAGCTTCGCAGAAAACCTCCCTGAACGTACGGCAGAGCAAGAGATAGAGAACCATTTGGTTCCTATGTGCGTCTGTCTCTCAGTCTCTCTCTCTCTCTCTCTCTCTCTCTCTCTCTCTCTCTCTCTTCTCTCTCTCTCTCACACACACACACACACACAGGCACAAACCCAATAAAGACTGGGCCAAGCAATTTCGAGAATCCCAATGAGTCATAATGGACCATGCCTTTGGTGGAGGGGGGTTATTAGCATGAAATGTCATGATGACCACGTGTGCGTGTGTGTGCACCAGGGTGCATGTGTGCGTGAGTCTGTGTGCATGATTAATAGTGTCCCCATATGCTCAAAGAGACAATTCAACCGCTCTCCCCTGAATGCACCTTTCCAGCATTCTTGAGTTTCACAAGCATGACCGGCGGTGAAGGAGGAAAGGCCTTGAGAATCACTCCGTCTTTTATTCATCTGTTTTCCTCTCTACAGCAGAGGCCAAAGGTTACATGCAAGGGATTGATTTATTTAGAGGTGGTTAGCGAATGAGCATGCGACTGCTGTGAAAAGGTTTTCTAACCAAGATGGAAGGTATTCTAACAGTGATAGCTAACATCTCAGCAGACAGCTGCTCTACGGAGGTGCAGTTAAATAAAAAGATTTTATGATTCACGCCAGCAGATCAGTGGTGACGCGGCTGCATATTATAGCATGTGTTAATTATCATCACAGCATTGGATGTTACAAACAAATGATGATTTGTGTGTGGTGAGCATTCTGACCAATCACATTCCAGAAGAGTATTCTGTGTTTGTTTTGATAAATGACAGCATTCACATGATCCAATAAATGTAAATAATTTCGTTATAATAGTTTTGGTCCATTTAAAATCAAGTGTGGCTTAACATTGCAATATGTTCCCTTGCTAGAGTGATAATTAATTATTTTTACTGCCAAGACAGCTTGAGTAATCCAGGTGTAGGGCTAGAAGAATGGTCTAGAGATATAAAGAGTGAATGAATGTGGGAACTCCAAGTGAACATGTAACATAAAACAAAGAGAGAAAGAGAGAGATGAAAGAGAGAGACAGATAGAGAGAGCGCATGAAAGAAGGAGAGGCAGAGCGAGTAGTTCCCCTATGGGAACTGACCCATTTCTCTAATGAAAGCGAATGAGCACAGCACCACACACAGATGCTACAGAGTACCACAGAGACCAACAGTAATCTGGACCTATTTCACTAAGATCATGCACACACACACGCGCACACACACACACACACACGCACACACACACCCATCCACAATACACAACGGCTGACCGAGCCGATGCTACACTAGCACAAACACATCACACAAACACACAGAAAGTGTGAAAGTGTGCGATTTAAAGCCCTAGGTGAGAACTGGTACCTCCATCCAGTGGAATTTTCAGCTCCCACAAAGCAGGCTCCCGTTATAGTTCTCGACGGAGATACCAGTGCTTGCCTTGGCACACACATATGGCTCCGTGCTGATAACAGTGCAGCAGAAAGCTGGGGGGAAACGCAACCGCGAATGGCTGGCCAGGATAACCAGACCCAGTGTGCACAATAATAGTCCGAAGTGAGCTGGCTCAGGGCCCGAGCTACTAGGGGAACCCGGACCACACCGGCTAACCAGCAGCAAGGCTCTTAGCACAGAGCATCTGCCTTTTCTGAACAAACTCCAGTTGCAGATGTCTCCATCTGTTTTTGCAGTAAGGACTAATCACCTTATCCTTAATATAGAATAAAAATGCCAAGACCACACACACACACACACACACACACACACACACACACACACACACACACACACACACACACACACACACACACACACACACACACACACACACACACACACAATTGTCCAATAGCAGTGTAATAAATACAATTATTAAATGTAAGATTTGTTTAAGTATAGTACTTTGTATTCTTAACATATATAAAGGGATTTTTTTTATATTTACTCAAGCAGTTTGAAAAGTAGCTGAATGGAATTGGAGGAAGTTGCTTGCAGTTCTTTTCAACTGCTAATACACTAAAATTGATTCTCCAAATACAATTCTTCAAAGCCTTACTTCAGATGCCATACTGTTTTTGCAGAACTTTAGACACAATGTCCTGAAACATATTCAGAGATTTGTTAAACACTTTTCATTTCTCGAAACCCAAGTGTTACCGCAAAGCACTTAACCTCATGCTGTCTTACAGAAAGCACTGCCACTAAAACACTGAACCCCTGTACCTTCAGTGCGGCACACACGCCACACCCCTGTGATTATCTAAACAAAAACCAGCTGAAGTTTCTACACATTGCTCTAAATGTCAAATAAACCAATGTGGGGACTGTTATGCTCAGCGAATTCCTGAAGAGGCCAAACTCTTGTGTTTGGTAAAATGGAGCTCAACAACCAGCCAAACCAAGGAAGAGGAAGAAGTGGGTGTGTGGAGGTCAAAGGGTACGAAGAACACGGGGACAACAGTGACATCAGACTACAGATGACATCAGAGAACTGATTATTGACTATGTACTGGTTCATGGCATGACCATGACTCCATCCAAATCTAGGCTGCTTCCCAGTGGCCCCCATAATCAGGCCATTCAGAGAACGACACTGGGACAGCCAGAGCAGCCTTATGTGATCATCTGATATAACATCAGTTTCCATTGGAGTGTTGAAGCCAATGAGTGGTTTGACAATAACGCTAGATTCACTGATTTGTTCCTTCCACCTTATTCTGCGTTCCTCAACCCTACTGTGGAGTGTTTCTTTGCATCGCAGTGGGAGGCGTGTTGCAAACATCTGTATGAAAGAGAACATCTGCTTCACGCGATGGCTTGTAATGAGTGGATTCACCACAGCAAGTGATATTTCTCACGCTGTCCTAGAAAAGACAGCATATGATATGAAGGAGGCCCTGTTTCACCAAACACCAAACACTGATGCTGTCCGAGCACGTAAAGCAGAATGTATCTGTAATATACACTCTTTGCATTGTACCTTTTTTTTTTTTTTTTTCTGAAGTAAGGGGTTCATTTGCATATGTTCATTTATATATGTTGAATAGAAGTGTCATGCTTACATTTGCATTGTTTTGTCTACATTGTCAATTTACTTTATACAGGTATATTTCCCTGTTTATTAATACATTTAATTAAGGGTTGCAGTTGATAACATCAGAACATCTGCTTTGTCTACAAGAAGGCAGAAGTAATGTTTATATATTTGATGGCTGTTTGTGTGTTGATGTTGATGAAAAGGTTTCATTTTGAGCAAAGATTCCACGGATTTGACTGTTATGTTTTCACAGAGCACAGAGTTGGAGTTTAGATTTGTGTTTAGGGTTCTGAAAAAAAGGTGATGTGATTACAGAAAATGTTTTGGCAACGGAATTAATAAATGGCACCAAAATCATAAACAGAATTTACTGTACTTTGAAGACACTACACAAAACAACACACATATGCACAAATGCAAACACGCGCACACACACACACACAATTACACCCATCCACAATGCACAACGGCTGACTGAGCCGATGCCACACTAGCACGAACACAAACACGTCAAAAGCTTCGCCGTACTTTAGAGCCGACCCTGCGCTGTTGGCCTGGGGGGCGCCAATTAGCAGGTGCTGCCGGACAGACGAGGACAATAAAAAGGCAGTTGGGCAGCGGGGCTAACGGCTTGGGAGGGAATTAGGAGAGAGGAGTGCAAGTGGTTTGTAGCGCGCGGCCGTCAGTCCGTGAGTACATGAAAGCAGCGCTAGAGCCTAATTACACGGGCCACTCTGAACTCGCCCTCAGCCACCATCGCCTCTGTAAGATAAGCTGCCTGTCTGCTGATAAGGGGAGACCCACTGTGCCTTCCTCCAAATGAGGACTAGGAACAGAACAGCTGTGCTACTGTTGTCCTTATGGGCCATTTATGCATGATTCAGGCTACCCAGGCACTGTTGAGTCAGCAAGGAAAGGAACAATGAATCAACAAGAGAGACAGAACGAAAGAAAGAAACAGAAGGACAGAGAGAAAAGGACAGTAAGCAAGAGAGGCAGTGTGAGACAGCATCAGACAGGAAGCTTGGACTGCCATCTAGCACTAGGGGAAATGTAATCTTTAGATAACATTTATAGCTTTCCGCACAGAGAACAGAGGGAGGCCGTGCCCTGCGACGGCTCATCAAACACACCCCCAGTTGACACCTCTGAGCGACATTCCTAACAGACAGCAGGTCTGCAGACGGCCCCTGGAGAACCTCCTGACATATCAGCTTGTCTCACGGAGAGACAGCTGAGCTCGACTGCAACTGTGTCTCCACATGGCTCTTCGCATCTGACACCCTCTAGGCACTTAGAAAAGAACTGTGAGGAAACAGCGAGCTCCTCATAAGTTCTCATAAGTTCACCCCAAACTACTGCTGGTGCTGACATGATGTACAGCTTAATATGTCCGATGTGTGTGTTTCTGGGTGTCGCATAATAGTAGCATAATACTATCCTGACCGTGAACTGTGATATGTTGTTTATTCCGGCCCAGCCAGACTGTCTAGCAGATGCGGCTTACGTTTGGTCGAGGCATGTGAGGGTCAGACTGCTGAGTACAACTGAGTCTTTTCAGAGGTCAGATAAGACCTTCTCACCATACAGAATGACAGCTGAGGCAGATTAAAAACAAGCACACACACACACACACACACACACACACACACACACACACACACACACACACACACACATTCAAACGTGCGCACAAACACACTACTTTTTTTTGCTTTCCCTTAAATACAAACACTTTTTCCTGCTCCACGAGAGGTTGCCTAGCAACGGCACACATCCCAAGACTGTTTACGGTTTTTGAAAAGTAGCTCATCGTATAAGGTGGAGCAGCGAAATGAAGGGATTATGAAAATGAACGGGTGAAATATGAACCCGGCACAGCCTCCTACTTGTGTACATCTAGCCGCATACCTGTGAATGACCAACAATGTGTTTGCTCTGGGGCTAAAGTCTTTTCCGGAGTTCCCACCACACCCGCAATGTGTATATGTGTGTGTGAGTGTGTGTGTGAGAGAGTGTGGAGCGATGCCTACATGACCGTGTTGATGCCGGAGAGCTGCTGGAACATCTGGAGTCCACAGCCCACGATGAGAGCACGCCGTGCTGGAGGATGGGAGAGCATAGACCAAAGCACTGGCCGCCCTGATGGGAGAATCACACACACACACACACACACACACACACACCCACCCATACACAAACGGATGAAACATTTTGTGCTACTAATCTCAAAAACCTCTCCATCCAACATTTCCATTCCACATCTCCACAACTCACATATTAAAGATGCGCAAAGGTGGAGTTTAATAAGATGTAATATAATGCTACCACACCTCACCGTGGTTTTTAAAATCTACTTGCCGTACTTACTACCTACTAATTTATTCTGCTCATTACCATGTAAAGCCAGGTTTACTTTCACAGTACAGGACGAGGGCGTGGCTGTCGTCACCTCAGAGCAGCTGCAGCTGCTGACTTGGCTGCTTGGTGCCCCATGGAGACTAATTCAAGGCTAAGTGGTGCAAAAAAAGAAAGCCCATTTGCCTTTTAAAACTCTCACAAGCCCAAGCAGGTTTAGCTAAAAGTAAATGTTGTTTAAATGAAGGTTTTGTAAAGAAACCGTCCTCCAAGTTCGAGTCTTCCTGCACCACTTCTTTCTTTGCTTTAGTAATAATGCTGCTCAGAACTTCAACTCACTAATTCCCATTTCTTAAACACCAACCCGTAGTGCTGCAGGAATGTGTGCAATCTGTCTCACAATCCATACAGAGATTGAAGGTGGGAAATGTCACGTGTAGGGTGCCGTGCATTTTACGCATAAGCATGAAATGCTTAAATCCTCCTTTCCATAAAAAATCATGCTGAAAATTTAGCTGACAATGTCCATCTGAGGAGTTTTATCGCAAAGTAGGTCATTTTTGCCCAATCAACACGATGTCAGAAGTATTGTCTGCATCTGAAACATTTGCCAATGGTCAAAGGCTGGTCTGCGCAGTAGGCTGGGTGACAGCCGCTGTTCTAACTTCCATATGCCTCTCACAGCTTCCACGCTCATCTGCGTTGTGAAGGCGAGCCATCTGATAGCTGTGTTGGTAGTGCGAGCGGGCCATCACGGTTCAGCAGGGGCACTGCATTATGGGTAACAGCTGTGAGTGGGCGGCCCACGGCCCGTCCGGAACATCTTAAGCTTCCGGACTAGACCTGCAGAACAGGGACCTCAGAATGGGGCTGCAACACGGCAGATGGATTTGGATATGCTCGTTTTTCAAAAGAGGATCTCAAATGTAAATTAGGATCTCAGGGTGGAGGAGGGCTCACTGGGATTGAGAGTCAATCATTCCTCCATTCTGTCATTCCTTCATTCACCCAACAACAGCAGTGAGAAGTACGTTCTTCAAAACCCTTAGATGAAATGTGCTTTACAAAAATTTATTAAAATGCTGCACTCTATTGTGCAAATTCTAAGTTGTAGCTTGTATCATATCTGTCATCCTACACTTTTTTTTCCACATATGGACACTTAAGTCTTTCCCTGATTCATTATCAGTGCTTCCAATAGTCTGCTCCTTCATCTACACTATCTCCACCACATCGTCCATGAGGCGTGACTAGGAAAGGGGGTTACTGCAGTGCAGTACTTCCAGGTCCAAACTCCCATGTGGGAAACCCTGTAGCTCGGCAGAGCGATGCTGTCGGAGGCACCCAATAATGGCGTGCGTGGTGAGTGATGACTGGCCAGGCCCCGGCGACAGGTGCAATGGGCCCTCATTCAATTACTGCCCCAAACCCCAGCTTCATGAACTGCTGTGATACCGGCCGCCACTGGGACGGCTCTCGTAACGGAGCGGTAACTTTATTCCCCGGATGCGCGGTCGCTACCTCCCAACAACCCTTCCAGCGAGCGCGCATCTTAATCCAATCAGAGCGTGATATGACGTGGTACCCTTACACCTGTACTGCTGATCTGGGACCATCAGCATTCTCCTGCACTCTGTACTGGAGATAGGCTCCGGCTTGCGGCGTCTGGTCTGAGATCGATGCAGGAGGGCTGCTGGAGCAAGCGCAGTGATCCAAGAATGAGTGCTGTAGTCCTGCTTCCTTACAGTACACGCTCTAAATGTATAATTTCGTTTTCTGAAGATTTGCTCTCTTTCATCTCCATGGCAACCCCTCGCTACTGTTTTAATGCCGTGAGGGGTTTTTTATCTTGTCTGCTCAAATGCTTGGATGTCATAGGTACGGAGTTTATTAAACACAAGGCAACCGCTGTTTGAGATCAGAGCAGCAGCCCAGACAGCACTTGTAAATGTAACTGTCATTACTAATAAAAAAGTCTTGTTGTGCACCACTAAATTTAAGTGACATTTTTCTTTGCCATGAACTATGAAGCCATTCATATGTCCATGTTCTGTTCCTGACTGGTGCTATCTCTGAAGCCCAGTGTCATCTGCACTGGGTCTCATTCTGAATCCATTGTATACAGTAAAATCAAGTCCAGTGTGGATTGGTGCCTTTTAGCTCCAGGTCGACATTCTTCAGACAAGTACATAGGGGCAGCAGGTCACCCCATCATTACAGCAGGGCTTATAATGGCCATGTAATTCCTAGAATCAATACCCGACTATAAAGTTAACAGATGTTCAGTGTACAGATAATGAAGGGTACTCTAAGGGCAGCGCAATTACATCCATCAAGCTGTGTTTCAACTGCACGCGTGTTCGAGGCTGTGACCCCCACAGGGCGCTGGCGGCTTTATTTACGGCTCGTAATAAGAAGCTTCCCTGCTCTTGCGTTAACGCCACCACGGCGTCTGTCGCGGTGCGTGAGCCCCGGCTGGCTACGCACCCAAGACCGCCTCGCCTGCCTCGCGCACCTCACCTGCTCTGGGCTCAGAGGAGCTTCTTTCTGCTGTCTCTGCTCCCCGCAGAGGCTGCATGGATGTCCGAGGGCGCTCTGGGGGCCGCCGGTTGCTAGGATCCGCGAGTGAGCAATTGCGGACCAGGCAGACAGATGGACCCATGAGACGTATGCACTCTCTCTCTCTCACTCTCTCTCTCTCTCTCTCTCTCTCTCTCTCTCTCTCTCTCTCTATCCACCCCTCCCCCTAACCCCCAATTCCTTGTCTGGAAGCTTAATTTTCATTGCCAGGCTCTGGAAAATGCCACTCTTGTATAATGTCTTCCATTTATCTCATCTTATGGGTGAAACTACTAACACTATTTCTGACACTATATGACAGCAACACTATAAAGCCAAAAAACTACAAATCTGAAGTTCTCATTTTACCTTTACACAACGGACAATAGCACAACACCCCATCAGCCACCTTCATCTCAATATGGTTTTAAGACTCATGAATGAGATTTTATCGTTTGAACTCACCCAGCTGGATTCACCCACTCGCGTGGCTACGTATCATGTGATCACTCACAGCAGCTGATATCTGCACAAGTTCATGGACTGGGCAGCTAAATAAAATATGAACAGGAAGGGATGTGTGATGCTGGAAGTCAACTAGAAACCAGCGGAGAAGAAGGGAAGCAGAAGAAACACAAAAGAGAGGGAGATGGGACTCTAGCAATGTGCTTTGAATAGCACGACTAACAGCTATGACGGGTAAATATGACCACTACATGCTGGTTAATCGGAATGAAGCCAATAATGATAAGAATTTCATTCTTGGATCCCATTTACTCTAACCCTAACCCTTAATTAATTTTTGTTGTTGTTTGTTTTGTTTTTGGTTTTTTTACATTCTTCACATTTAGATTTTTTGTTATTAGCAGGAGGTTATTATACAAAATCACAAATAAATCTATGCTAAATCTATTTAACCTGTACATGTGTACCACTGTGAAATACTTACCTGCCAAAACCAAACAATTTTCAAAATAATGTATTCATATTTTATATAATTACATTTATATACAAATTCATTATTATGTTATATAAATGTTATATAATTACATTTTTTAATAATTGTTTTTATAATTATGCTAACATATTTTTTTAGACAATTTTATCAGATAGCAGAGACACAAACAACACATTGTCATAGTCATGCGTGTCTGAGTTCTTAAGAATCACTTCAAGCAGTCAACCATTGGAAAGTCACACACTCAACAATATGCAATTTGTTCAATGTGAACTTAGTCTTTCTTTCCTTATTAGCTTCGACTGTAGACCCCCGGGCACCTTGCAAAGGTGAGCTAATTCACTCAGCTGCGTGTACTCTCAGGTTACGCGCTGCATGTGTGATGTTAGATACAAAGCAATAAGAGCATGAAGCCACCAGCCGAATTATGGTTTGAGATGTTAAAATTTGAATCTAAAAGAAAAGAACCATTTGAAACACTTCTAGTCCACCTTCTTGTGCCTTCATCTGTGCTTAGATTTTCTGTGGCCCCCAAGAGATGGGGCTTGGAGGCGGAGCTTGGACGCTTGTGTAGCGAGAGGTGGTACTTGATCGAAAAGGTTGGAATACCGAAAGTTTGAGAAAGTTTGCTGCAAATAGTCCTCCGGGATATCCATTCAGCACATGCCGTTCATCAAGGCTGACCTTGCAGTCACATCCAGTCCATTATCTTTTCATCATGTTCTGTCATACCGCCCCAAAAAAGACAGACACCTGATTCAAGTATCCGTACAGCACAAAATTACACATTCAACAGCATTTCCCTCCCACCTGTAAGTGCCTCAGGATTTGGGCAGAATGAATGCAGCCCCGGGGAGAAGGCAGGCTTTCTAATCATGGTGCAGGAGCACTCCTATATTTGCCGAGCTGTGGGGGTGGGGGTGGAGGGCGTGCCCATAAGCACGGCGGCCCGGAACAAGATGGGGTTTCTGCTCTGTTCATTTCATATCAATAAGCATGAGGGGGAAAGAAACCTTGCTCGGCAAAATAACTCTCTTTTGCTCTTTTTCAATCCTATGAAATGAAAGTTTCGGGAGATGTCTTTTGTGTTCGTGCACGCAGGCACTTACGTGCATCTACACAGACACAAATACAGCCTCAAATACTGTCTTTCCCTCTCAAGTTCTTGTTGTCTGAGCTGGAGAATGAAGATGCAGTCACCTGTTCCTGCCTATTGCTTCTCATGACTTGCACTGTGACATGGCTTTACTTTTCACACAGTGCAGCACTGCTCTTGGAGCTGAACCCAGCAAGATGAGTAAAAGGCACAAGCCAATCAAGATTCCAGCCTCCGTCTGAAATAGGTTGCCAGACAACCTTCAGTCGCAGTACAATTGGAGATCCTAGACCAGAAATATGGATGTCTCTCCATGCACACAAATTTGGAGTTACACAACAACCTTGTGCCACGTTGAAAAGGACATGAACCACCCATGAATACTATACTTCTGGAAAATAGAGGATTGGAGTGCTGAACTTCAAATGGAGAAGAGATAACGTAGGTAAAGGTAACATTTTTAGGTTGTGCAGTGGTGGTTTTTACCAGCATGCAAACCACGCAAATGCGTGGGGCCCCGGAGATCAGAGGGGGACCTGCTGGACACCAGGGGATGGCTGACAAAATGAAACAACACTGAAGAGATACTGTAACATGCTAGCTAGCTAATCAGGTCTCTTTAACACAACCATAAAGCACTCATATCCCAGCAGTGCCAAGAAAGAAAGAAAATTAAGGGAAAGAAAACAGGTTCATTTCTGACAGCAGTAAGAATATAAGTAAAGCTTGTACAATTTGGGTAAATACTGTATTTTGCTGTACAAAATAAAATGTCTTTGATTAAGGCCCCCAGATATAACTTTGCTTAGGGCCCCAGAAATACCAAATCCACGCCTGAGGCTGTACATACTGCTTTGACTACAGAACAGGAATGTTTCACGATGTATGGATGTTCTTTAAGTGAGATGAAATAATAGTTTGCTTTTGACTCAAACAAACAAATAAATATATAAATACAGACATTGCCTAAATACAGATCTTGAGACTGATGTCACTGGAAACCGATAAATAAATTGGATATTTCATCAGCAAAGGTACAGAAAGCTAAATAATCAGGATCAAAATGGTACTCCAGCAATGTTTTAGATTTCGTATGAAATATGACTGTAAGAGCCTTAGAGCATAACATGCAAAGGGGAAATAATAAATAAACATCTGTTATGGCACTGGAGAAAATTGCTGCACAAACTGATTCAGTGGATGACAGCAGACACGGCAAACAAGGCTCTGTGTGTGGAGCATGATGAAGAGGGTCTGACTCACACTAAAGATCAGAGAGTCCTAACGGCCAGCGGGCAACAGAAATGAATAAGGGCATATCACCACGGCGCCTTGCAAAGAAAAACAGACAGTCTTTTCTGCGTGCTTAACAGTCATAAAGGTTTAAAAAGCTCTGGCCAGGAATGGACAAAACATTGTAACATTTCCTCTGCCTTGAGTGCTCAGAGAAAACCTGTTAAACAGATGAGCCGAACACTTTTGAGGGCCACAGTTATTATTACTGGTGAGTTAATAATAACTAGCAGTAAGCATGAGTACTGCATAATCAAATTGGGCCTCATGGTTACTGGTATTCTAGATCTTACTGGATCATTAAGTCTTTTGTTAAAGCAAAATTAGCTAAACATACCTCGGGTAGACCTACAAATTTCTGTATACCTTACATGCATTACATCAATGCGTGCAATCAGAGATCGACACTTGGATATGTACTGTGTTCTCTTAGCAAAGTATGAGTGATGGTTTTAGAGAATGAACCCTGAGTATCAGGTCACATCACAGCTGCATATAGCACCACAATAATTACTGAAAGCACACAACCGCAGAAACCACAGAGATGATCACCTGTTTCAGAGCCCTGACTCCTCCATTTAGCCTGCATGAGCCCGGCACCCATATACAGAGTGCAGTGCTTCAAACCACTGCCGCAAACCAAAGTGTCCCACAGTAAACCCAACCAGCCATTGTGATACCTATTTTCTCTTCCTCACACCTGACTGCCTGAGGCCCAGTCATGATGGAAGCTTCTGGTATGTATACCAGGGAGCAATGTCCCATTGCCAACAGCACCTTCATAAATGTCATCAAAGCAGCGGGATTAGCGGAGTGGAGCTCTGCGGCTCATGGGTCCTACCTCAGGATGAAAATCTCAGTAGTATACGCCTGATATGCTTATGTGTGCTTTTGAGCGTATGCATCCAAATGTGTGCAGGCAAGTGCCTGTGTGGTCACACAGGGGACGAGGGCGATTCAAGGAGCTGGTTAATTAACCACGTCTCCTCTAGCTGCGCTCCGTCACGCAGCGAACCCCGCTAACACTCGTTTGGGTTTCACTCATTCACCACTGCAAGTGATTACCCACACACGGAGGCTAGGCGCAGCTTCTCACTAGATCCCCAAGGTAGCCGTCTGCCAACAGACAAATGATCGGGCACCCACTGCTAGGTCTATGCCCACCACCCACTTCATTAGAAACCTTTATTTCTTTCTTATTTGTTAGAAACACCTTGTAGGTGCACAATTAGAGACCTCAGTCCATCTGTTGACATGCATAATGGGTGTTAGTCATCTGCCAACTCTTTGTTAAGGGTCAGTTTCTGATCACAAGACTATCATTACTGCTCTGGCATACTGCTTAATCCTGTAAATAATATTTCTAGGACAGCCTTTTTTCACCTCAGAGACCATACTAATATATACATCATTACATAATGAAAACTAGAAGGCAAGGCATTTATCAGGATGGAGTACTATAATGCCTTACTACCTGGTTGTACCATTAAGTACAGAAACAAACTCAGGTTAGTTTAAAATGCAGCAGCTTGAGTTCTTACTAGAACTAGAAATTTGATATTACTCACAGCTTCGCTACGTTGCATTGGCTCCCAGTAAAATGTTGCACTGATTATAAAATACATCTAATGACCTGCAAAGCAATGAACAGTCTTGCCCCACAGTACCTTAACTATCTCCTGGTGCATTATGATCTGCCATGTCTGCCCTAAGGCCCTTTCTTAGTACCCAAAATAAGGAAATCTACCTCGGGGGCAAAGCTCCCACGCTATGGAATAATCTTCCTTTCAGTGTTTGAGACTCAGACACAGTCTCAATATTTAATGCTGGGATGAAAACCTATTTGTTTTGTCAGGAATTTTATTAAAAAAACCTCTCATCTTAGGTAAAGGTGTAGATCTGGGGTTCATGGGCATTGAACTTTATGGTAAACTGTGATGTTGCTGTCAATTCATGTCTTTTTGTCACTCACGTTTGTTGGCCAAGCGAGACATAGTGCTGATGTTCCAGGGAGCCCTAATGAATGTGTTACTTTCTGCCTCTATCCTTTTAACTGTGCTGCCAAAACTAGACCTGCCAGAGTACATCCTTGCATGGCATATGCACCTGTTTTGCACACTGTAGCATTTGAACATGTCTAATAA
The DNA here is from genome assembly GCF_041902795.1 of Electrophorus electricus. Classification (NCBI taxonomy): domain Eukaryota; kingdom Metazoa; phylum Chordata; class Actinopteri; order Gymnotiformes; family Gymnotidae; genus Electrophorus; species Electrophorus electricus. The sequence goes on from NC_137507.1 coordinate 16,259,371, forward strand.
TCTGTCCTCCATTCCTGCTGAGGAACATCTATTCCTGGTGTCATGTTGTTGAGCCTCGACCTGCTTCAGCTGCTGTGGCTCCTCCCACCTCCACCCCTGCCACCCACTTCTCCACCGCCATGGAGAGCTCTTCCTGGGTCCTTCCTGCACCAAGCTCATCGAACCCAGATTAGAACTTCTACGAACCCAAAATAGATTTCCATTGCCTACTTGTCCTTTTTACTTATTGTTTATATTTATGTATTGCATTTTGTTCTTCATTGTTTATATTCTTGCTGTTGTGGTGCCCGGTATGGACCAGATGAGGATGCTCAACCCCCCCCCTTTGAGTCTTCATTCTGCTCAAGGTTTCCTTGACACAGTCACCTCTGGCTTGCTGACTATCGGCTCTGACATCCGTAAATCTGCTTTGTGACAACAGCTGTATAAACGACTTGGTTCTGCTGGATACATGTTTCTAGTCAACCGAAGAGTTATTGTCTGCAATAGCCTTTCGTCTGTGTAGTAATGATGCCGTGGCCTTTTATTCAAAACTAATGGTGGGAAATTAAAGGGGAAAAGGATGAACACGCTCAATTATTTTTGACCGGTTCCCCTTCCTGCAATCTACTGAAGAGGATGAGTTGTGCGTCATGGGAAAAAATCTCAAAATGGAAGAAAACACGCAAACAGGAAAAAAGCCGCATGTTCTTTAAAGCCACATGTTTTCCTCTCTTGGGCAAACAGGAAAAAAAGCACAGCAGAAAATAATCATCTTAAACTAGATTAGCTGAGATGAATTAGAAGAGCATGCTTCCCACGTCTTAATATTCGATTACAGCATGTTCTAAGTAAGACCAGTAAATGTTTCCATAGAAAGAATGATCCTATTGAGAAAGGAAGACTGAGGTTATTGGGTTATTAGAAAGGTGGAAAGCACAAAGCGTTATTTGTACAAACTGAATGTGCACAATTTGCTGGGTTTATAAAATACTTTACGTTTCCATATAGTCAACACAACAGGACAGAAAGCCAGTTTCATCAGACCATGCAGTCCAAGAATTTCAATCCTAAAACTGAATTATTAATTCCCTGGTGGTAAATAAATATAAGGACCAGATTTTAGATGCTATGTTTATCATAAAATATAAATAGACCCTATCATTAAACCACAAAGAGATCAGACACCCATGAAATGAATCATCACTCAGATGAGGATTGTTTATGATGCTTATAAAGACATAATCGCAAAATTATATCAGCCAAAATAAGGCACAGAGGCTGTTGCCTCAAACAGGAGATTATTGCAGAATCAATTTATAGATGCAGTAAATGCATTCTTCAAATGTATGTTTATAGGACCTATTTAAAGACGCTCTAACTGCCATCTGAAAATGAGAAACTGTGATTTACTGTGTTTGTGCCATCAATTCTAGACTGTTAACTGAGTTCTGATCAAAGATAAGGAAAGCAGGAAAACAGTTCTTCAAGCCTTCCATATATCCATTTTGCCTCTCTCTCTCTCTCCTTCTCTCTCTCTCTCTCCCCCCCATTCTCCACTGGGCATGTGTACAGTCTTGGGTCCTAAAGTGACAAAGTCACAGATGACCACATATGATCTCCTCTGCAACTTCTTCACACAAACCTCCTCATTACACATCCCGAATCGAAAGAGGGAAACTATAATATGTGAGTCCAAAGCCAAGGATAGCATTCATAATTAATGTTAACAATTATGCGGTCACATTTTCTTCGGCTTGGCAACTCTGCCACATACATACATCGCACACATCACACATATATCACTGTATGCTATACTTTAAGCAGCATGTCCCAGCATGGAGATACTCATGTAAAATATTGCATGTTGTAATCTATGTAGGAATATCCATTTGTGACATACATGACACCACTTTTTTGTAGGAGGTGTGTATACTTCATAAAGGTTCTCTGGATATGTCATTTTAACATTTAAAAGAAAACCACAAATTTGCACCTGCAGCCGATATCTCCTGCAGGCAGGTTTGATGGTCACACACATAGGCAGATGCCTGGGTGGAGATTTAAGCCAATGGCTACTGACAATATAGATATGAGAGATGAGGAGTGCAATATCACTGCTGTCTCCATGGTACATACATGTGAATGTATATTGGCCTGCATATGTATGTGTGTGTGTGTGTGTGTGTGTGTGTGTGTGTGTGTGTGTGTGTGTGTGTGTGTGTGTGTGTGTGTGTGTGTGTGTGTGTATGTGTGTGTGTGTGTGTGTGTGTGTGTGTGTGTGTGTGTGTATTATGCCCCCCAGGCCTTTGGCTTAGCTTCCCCGGTTACTAGCTTTGGGTTAGAGAGTGGGAGAGCTTTGTTGTCTGGTCCTCTAGACAGAGAAATCGTCCTTGTTTCAGAGTGCTTTACACAAAAGCAAATCTGCCTTGCACTCAAACGGCTCCATTTGCCAGACAGCTGTCAGGACTGCAGTGTGATGGGTTTAGATAGGAATGAAACACAAGATTGCGAGCAATTGGCTGACTTATCAGCAGCCCATTGTACAGAGACACGCCTCTATTTGGCTCGATCGAACCACTCAAGGCAATGTGCCATTCCATTATTTAATTAGATGCCATTCTTTGCCATTAGTGGAAAAAGTCTGTTTTTTCATCTCCAGCCAGGTTCATTGTGTCAGCATTTTACTCAAACAGGAGAATGGCTTTCCTTCTTGTTCTGGCCATCTAAAAGAATGCAGGATGGAAGGAAACATTTGTTGCCCTGGGTTTTTCTTATGCCACTCTTTGTGTTGTGCAGAAATGACGTGTTTCATGTGCTCATCTTTCAGAGGCTGAGCATCCACTCTAAGCCTGGCCACAGGTGCTCTCCGTCTGAGCTGATGGAGGGGAGGGTAATATAAAACAGCGTACGCTCCTGTGGGCGTGGGGTTGATGGTGGTGTCTCTGCCTCCGCTCAACCCTGCTTCAGGACCAATTATGCACAGGGCCTGCTCCTGTACGACCCCCTTTGCTTAGACCAACGCTCTATCCAACATGATGTAAGGTCAAACGAGGAAGACACTTATGGCCTTCCTGAGATTGGCTCCGACAGTGTGGTTTGTTTGTTCGGGGGAGAGCTTGCTCACAATAACACATGGTTGGCTTACCTGGAATGGAATGTTTTTGGGGATGAATTGTAAAAGTGTCTATATGTACGTGTGAGTGTGTTGGGGACAGACTTATTTCTCACCTCCACCACAATCTTTCTCTTCTTCCTCGATGCTGCTCTTGATGCTGTCGTACTCCTCATCGATGTTCTGGCTGCCACGGATCTGGCTCAGCACACGGCGGGCCTTCTGGGTCAGACCCTTCTGAATAAGCCAGCGTGGGCTCTCCGGCAGGAAGAGGAACCCCAGGAACTGCACTAGAGCGGGCAGCGCTGACAAGCCCAGCATGTACCTGCACGGAGACACATAGGGAGATAGAGACAGAGAGAGAGAGAGAGAGAGAGAGAGAGAGAAAGAGAGAGACAGACAGACAGACAGAAAGGCATGGTGAAAGTGAGGAAATAGTTCAGAGTCATGAGTCATGATGTGCATTGCCCAGAAAGAGACATGCTCCCAGAGGAAAAAATTCATTTTGGATCTCTTTCAATAGTCAAATAACATTGTTTTTTGAGTTCACCATGAAGCTAATCTCCAAATCTACTTTGTAGTATCCTATGCATTTTGTGACTATCTTATGTATTTTCTCACACCTGCGGCACAAATTAGAGTTGACTAATAAGGCTGTAATTTCTGGTGCATCCTGTAATTGCAGTTGGCTGCAGTTTTGTGATGCGATTCAAGTACCACTTGAAGAAGATTCAAGAAATAATTCACTGCAGCTGCTGGTTGGAGTGTAATGGTGAGTACCCAGTATCCAGTATCCAATGCTCAGAAAATACTAGACAAGAATATACCTGTCTAGAGTCACGGAACGCTCGCCTTCCACAAGGCACGTGGTTTGGCCAGCCATGTGCAGTGGGAGGGTCATGGTCGTAGCCACACCTGCACACACTTGTATTGTGTTAGTCTTTGTGTATTTAAACTCTTGTCGTTGTATGCAGTGTTGTTGGTTATTGTTGGCGTAATGTGTTAAATGTTTTTCTTGCCGTTGTTAAATCTAATCGTGTTTGTTCAGTGGTAACCGTGTTGCATTCATTGTTTGTAACACATGTGAGTGCCGTCGTATTTATGTTTCAATCAAATGTTCGACCATGTTGAAGAGAGTCTGTGCGTCCTGCCCCTCACCCTGCGGCACTCGGGCCACCGCACGTTACATATAGCGAAAGTATATGTACAGGTTATTTCAAATATAGTCTATGTAGTCTATGTATGTACAATTTCCATATCTTTTTTCTCAAGATGACATTACAAATTGCCTAATTTCATCATATAATTTAAATTGGCCAATCAGAGTTCAACATTACTTAAAGATGACTTTAAACAGAAACCAGAGTGTCCTTTATTAATTACTTTAAACTAATTATTATTGATATTGCATTCCAATAATATTGGAATTGCATTATTCATTTCAGTAGTTAATCAAAACAACAACAAAAAAAGAATAATTTCTGTGAAAACTCTCCAGAGATCCAGCAGACATTCCGCATGTGCTGATATGAACTACATTCTGGTATTTGCAACTAGAATGTTTCCATGAAGAACTGAGACTTCATGTTTCCCTCTCTCTCATCTTTTTGTAAGGTATGGGCTCCAGATAAGCAGTAAATCCCCCTATCATGTTGGGGCTTTGTGCTGGATTGAGATGAGAGGCAGAGCTGATAAACTACAGGCAGTGTTCAGATAAGGCTGATCTTTGTGATATATATCCCTCTCCCAGGGTGAAAGAGTCACAGAAGGGGAATGCCGCCCATTGAATTCAGCTCTACGCTGGGCCCCACAAAACGCTTAACCATCCTGGAATGCACCTAGGATTACTTCAGCGCAACAGGCAGAATTTCATACAGTGCGCACCCATTTGTTTGTGTGCGTTTGTGTGTGCGTGCATAAGTGCACAATGCACAGGTGTATATATCGATGCTTCTCCTTTGGAACATTATGATTGGCCAGGGTTGTGACTGTATACACTGGAGTACCCATGTAGCACAGCTACTTCCACTATGGGAGATGTACCGTGCTCTAAGATACCCAGCCTCTTCGGATGACATGCACGTCACACTCCAACTTGCAAACACGTGGTCCAGGGGGACCTGTTACCGCATGACTCATCCATTCACCGCAAACCACGGCAGTCTCATTCTCACCTCACTATGAGGAAAAAAGTGCCAACACAAACAAACAAGGGAAAGCTCACCAGGTTTATAGCCAGACCCTTCCAAAGGACTTGTGTCCCCTCTTATGAAGGCCAGTATGACGTTTGAGCTGGAACAACTGGCTAGGTGAGTAATTTGCAAGGGATTTGACTGGGCAATTCATATGGGATAAGGTACAGGCATAACATCTCCAAATAATCACATGTAGGCCAGATAAAACAGTATAGTCTGCAAGCAGTGGTCAACAGTAACAAAGTATATGTAATTTATTGCTGTACTTAAGTATTTTTTTCAAGTGTTTATTCAAAGAGCTGCACAGAATGTGGTAATGGAATGTGGTGGGACTTCCACATCAATCCAAAACTCCTCTATACTGAGGAGTTTTATCTGACTCTGAGTTTTTATGAAAGGCTTGTCAATCATTTTAGCACATCTCACATTTATTATTAGACAGAAAGCTAACTCAAAGGCAGACATTCAATTAGTAATCAATAAGTGACCAAGTACATTATGAAAAAATATCAAAAGTTATGTATGGAAACAACTTGTACTGATCAAAGTATGTGGACATTCTTTACATTTTAGTTTGCCAAAGGTTATGCTGACTATCGCAGTATTGTATACTGTCATCAGTTGAATGAAGTATAACAGATCTTCATATTCATCAATTTTGATTAAATCGTGAGAAAATCCTAATTATCTCTTTCTTGAGTCCAACTGAGCGAGAATTAAAAATAGTGTAAAGACACAAAAATTACACATTTGTAATACTGTGAATTATATTCACGCTATGTCCTACTATTAATATGCATTCACATACTATTATAGTTCTATTGGTTATAAAACCAACTAAAATATAAAAAATCATTTATAGGATGAGAAATGACATGCTTTGACAGTATGGAACTCTGCTGAGGCACATGAATACAAGTATAAAGTAAGTGGGCACTGTGAGGGGATGGCGCTAGATAATGTGGGTATGGGGTAGGGACATCATTTCCTCTGTGTGCAGCTGTCTAGTCTGTTTTTTAAATTGAAATGTTTCTAATTTCACTATATTTTATATTATAAAATACTCTGCTTTTCTGTAACCGTAGCGTGGTGCTTAGATAGAAGTTACATCAACCAAAAATAAGTACCGGGCCTTTCCTAGGTTTGGTATTAGGGTTTAGGCAATGAAGAAGCAAATCTAGATTTTAGCAAATCAAAACAGTAATATATCATACAAGTACAACTTTAAAAAGAAAGACGGGAATAAAATAAATAAAAGTTGCTAGCAAGGTAGTCTGATTCATATGTGTGTGCTTTAAGTTCAGTCCACTTAAACTTCAGGTAGTCTGATTCATATGTGTGTGCTTTAAGTTCAGTCCACTTAAACTTCAGGTAGTCTGATTCATATGTGTGTGCTTTAAGTTCAGTCCACTTAAACTTCAGGTAGTCTGATTCATATGTGTGCGCTTTAAGTTCAGACCAGTTAAACTTCAGTCTCCCTTGTGTTTGTGCGAGTGTGTCTAGCAAGAATAAATAAAAAAAAATGTATATATATATATATATATATATATATATATATATATATATATATATAGAGAGAGAGAGAGAGAGAGAGAGAGAGAGAGAGAGAGAGAGAGACCCACAAGATCACAGGCTCGACATATCCCTGTCTCTGAATCCAAATTCAAATCTGCCAATCGAAATCTGTCCAACCACCCCCCCCGCCCCCCAAAAATAAAAACAGTCTGCATAGTGCAGAAAGAACTGTGTTACACCTCACTCTCAAAGCAACAAAGAACAATCAACTAAAGTATTTCTCAACGAGGCAAAAGCATTGCAAGGAGAATATTTCTCTATGAGAACATGGCTTCATGAGCATGTTAGCCAACATACTAATATTACACCAAACCAACTCCCTTCAGTAAACTTTCAAACAGCCATCATAGTTCTTTTCACAAATATCCCTGTTGAGTTTGTATTTCATGGTTTAAAGGTCACATGAAACAAAAGGCTTGACCTCATTAGCATATGTATTTGCTTGGCTATTAGGCTTTGCTTAACACGAGAATAAAAAACAATACATGGACAAATAAAGATAAATACACCCCCCCCCCCCAACTGGTTTTATTGTCTACAAAAATACTCTATCCAGTGGTTGACTGACTTAGTATATGTACTTTAGAATTACATTTGCCTGTGTGACCACATCCAAATGTAACAATGTTGTCACAGGCTAGTCAACTTTGTGTAATCCTAGCAAAGAAAACTCACCGGGCTAAATGCAGTAATTGCTGTATACTACTTAAAACATGGTTTTGTGATGACTTTGAATAAAAGTACTACTACTAGAAGTGTAGTACTACTACTCTTCTAACCACGTTTACTCATTACTATGAAACAACTCTCTTTTGTGCATTCACAAAAGAAAATATTGATATGGAGCATCTCTGAGGAAAAAAACGTGGCAAAAAAACTTTCACTCACTGAACAGTGGATTGCTCTAACACTAAATTTAATCCTTTCCTTGCATGTAAAATTCAGGTGGGTTACATTATTTTCCCTAAATCTGCAAGCATCCCTGCATGTAGGAAACTCATCTTAAATTGTTTGACACAGCAATGAATAACTAATGTCTGGTCCCAGATCATAAAAAAGCATGGGAAAATGTCAAGTCCACCAAGTATAGACTGTATATAAAGGATCAAAGGATTCCACAAGTATTGGTAAGACAGTCAATCTGGTGCTGTTTTCAATCGAGTGGTTCCAAACCTCCCCCTGATAGCTCATTGTAGCTTCAGGTTTAATTTCTGTTTTGTGGCTATGTCCATCAATATCCATAGGCTCTTCCTTTCCTTCTGTGCTTTGACTGGCCTTAATAATTGCTGGTTACTATTTTGACTGAATGTTGAACCTGACTCATTTCACATAGGTGATACTTGAGGATGAAATGTATGTGCTTATGGGTTGAAGTCTCGTTCCTAATGGTTGATGGACTCTTCCACCATTCCACCCGACTTTCCACCTGATCTCCATGGTAGACTAAATATCTGAGGATCTAGATTTGAATTTCAGTCGTTTCCACCCAGGATGTAGTATGGGGAGACTCAACTGTCTCGCATGCAGGAATTGGATGCACACGCTCTTCCATCTCTTCCGGACATTGATTTGGCAGATCAATCCCTTCTACTGACTCATGTGCCGATGGACACGTCATGCACTTCAGAGGTTTTGGCTGGTTAGATTCTATAACAAGGGTAGGGAGAAATCCACAGTGCAACAACAAATCTCTATGCAAAATTCTCTCTGGACCTTTAGCATCTATAGGTACCACAAAATAGACTGAACTGTCAGCAATTCGCTTCACAATCCTGACTGGGCTCCACTTGTTATGTTTGTCTCAAAGACTAACATTCCTCACAAGCACCCAGTCACCTATTTCTAGAGTAGACTCTCTGACCTTAGCATCATATCTCACTATCCTGTAATTTCTTCACATACTCTAGATGTGACACATTTCTGGGACCTTCAGGAGTCAAGCCAAAAAACAAGGTCAATACAAAGGCTTGGCTGACTACCAAACATAAGCTGGTAGGAAGAGAATCCATTCTTAGTACAGTTATAGCAAGTAACAGAGGCTGAACATAATCTCTCCACCGTACTTTGTCCTCCTCCTGAGAGTACCCAACATTTCTAACAGGGTCCTATTGAAACTGCCCATGGGGTTTCCACATGGATTTTATGGTAGGGCATGGGCTGTGTTTTCTTGACACCTTACATCTGATAGAGGTCCTTGATGACACAGGACTCAAAAGTCCCGACCCTGATCACTATGGAGCTGCTCTAGGAATCCATAATGGACAAAGATGCTGTTCTGCCGGGCCTTCACAACTGTTTTAGCTTTCTGGAAAAAGCAATATGAAGAAGATTGGACATTTTTGGTTAGGGGATTTCTTTGGGGGAGGGTAACCCATGGTGAAGCTATTTGGGGTCTGGAAATCTTGGAATAGTCCTTCACAAATCTCTTACAATTCACTGTGAATCCCAGGAAGGACTCAGCTCTTTAAGGTTGTTGGGCCTTGGCCAGGTAGTAAAGGCAGCAATTTTTCCAGGGTCAGTCTTGATCCTGTGCTTATCCTCCTCTTCAAGTTTGACCTGGTAATATCCTGACTTAAAAACTACTTAGATCCACAAAGTGCCAAAAAAGCTTCCTCAATATTTGGCAGGGCATATGCATCTTTAACAGTCTGGCTATTCAATATTCTGTAATGCACACATAGTCTATTAGCACCACATTTCTTCTTTGCCACTACAATAGGTGAAGCAATGGGGCTTTCTGACACTATGATGAAGTTGGCATCACCCAGCTCTTGACAACTGCGATGGTGCCCATCAGTTAGGAAGGTTAAATGTGTGCTCTGGCTGCTATGTCAGAGAGCTGGCTCTTTGGTCCGGTGGTCAGAGCTCATGTTTACTTACTGTCAGATCTGGGTGTGAGTACTGGGTAGGGTGGCTGCCTTCAGCCTTTGTTACAGAGATGGAGTCTCACAGCCTCATAATCAGAAGGATGTATTGGTCTGCTTGAAAGGAGTAGGATATGAAAGGTGAATGTGGTGCTTGACTGCTGTAGTATGACCATAATTAAGGTCACTATGTGCAAAGACCTCTGTGATGGAATTAAATTTTGTAGTGATTCCTCTCTTCCACTCTTCAGACAATGGATTATCACCAAAGTATGTGTTGCTTCTCAGAGGTTTGGGGTCTTGGGCATGATCCTGAATGTGTGTAGGAGGATAAGTTTACTCAGCAGCGTGTGGACTGGAAGCAGAAACAAAGAGTAAGGGAAATAGAGACATAAGCACTGACAGCGCTGCAATATTTCTATTGATATTTCTATTGGGAACCTTAAAAGAAGTCTGGGCGGGGCTGGAGAGTATGTTACTGCAGAAAGTACGTCCACCAGGTAGGCTGGGTTTAGTGGTTGGCTCTGCAAGTAGGGAGGCTCCAGAGAGAGAGAGGGAATATTCTTGGTAAATCTTGTTAATGCTCTCTTTTCAGCAGCTGAATAATAACACTTGACTTGCCCTTCAGATTCACACTTCCAAGTCTCCCACTGACCCTCTCCATTCAGTGCCTATGACAGAGACTTCTCACCAGCAATAAATAAGGATGATTCTCAGCTCTTCGGTGGCGCTTTACATTCTGGCTATTTACACAGGCTATATACAGAACATCAAGAGTATTTGTTCATATGGGTGTGGGGGTTTAAATGTTTGCCTTACAATCTGGCACCTAGAAACAGAGTGGCTATTTCGTCTGCTCTGCCAGTAACAGACACAGGGGAATAAATAGTGTCTTCAACATAACCGAGGTGCGAGCTGACCTCCTGCTCCTTCTATCTCAATAAATTATTCAATAGTAGGATCAGCAGTGATTTTAGGTGAATGCCAAGAAAAAGATGGTCACCTGTGAGCCTGAATCAAGGAGGCATTCACAGGAGGTTCCCTTAAAAATAACGGAGGCTGTGCACCGTGGTCCAACTAGCCTGCTATTGGCCATATCCCTACTTCACTGCATCTGTGTGTGACTATTATATCCAGCTGTCAATAGTTATTGGGGTGGGGTGGGACATTTATCTGAAGTCTGGGTCTCAATATGTCCCTCTGTTGACACCTGGCCCAATTTAAATGCTGGCCATGTCTGATTTTCCATTCCTCTTGTTTGACTTTTAGTTATTTGTACTTCTTGTCTACCAAAGCTTTATTTGGAGAATTCTCACACTGTCTTGCTATATGATCATCATCACCACATTTAAACAGCACCAAGGTTGATTGGGGTTTGACTGCTATCTGATGCACTTGAATGTCTGCACTCAGTGCACACACTGTTCTGTAGCTTTGCTAGATGCACACTTTGCTTCCTTCTTAGATTTTCTGGAACTCAGCTGAATTTTCAAATCAGCAACTTGTTTTCTCAGTTTTTCTGTTTCTGTGATGTAAGCCTGTGGAATACCAGCATGCATGTCAGAACGCGAGATGAATTTCATCATTGAATGCACATTCAAGGTCGGCTTGACTTTTGAACACATCTATGCGTTGTTGTCTGTCAGGTTTGGCAGGTCGTTTTCATCTATTGTGTGCATCTTGAGCAGAAGCTCTGCAAAAGCAGAAGATCATCACTCCTTGACTCAAGCTGTAAGCCTAAACACAATGACTGGTCCCAACAACCACGTACAAACTCCGAATGCAACTGTCTGTTTACATCTGCTGCTTTTACACCATATTTGGAGTAACTGAAAGAAATCAGATGCCTTTTCACCTGTTCTGATGAGTGTTGAGAAATCTGGAAAATATTTAATCTCAATCTTCCACACGGCCATAGCCTGAATCCTGAAGTTTCACACACCCATGAAGAGATGCATGTAAACCCAAGAGTTTCACAACATCTGAAGCTGGGAGAAGGTTATGTTCCAAAATCTTCCTGTGCTGTGTATCCTTAGGCAGGCAGTCCTGAAACATCATCTCAGCGTGGAGATGCCAAGTTTCAAAATCTGCTTCTCCAAGGTGTTTTGGAACACACCCAGAGAATGACCTTAGCCATTTGGTTATTTGCTGAAGCCTCATTTTCGATCACGTGCTCCACTACTATGTGTTGTACTTCAGGTGGCGTGAGGATATGGGTTGAGACAAAAGGGTAAGGGTTTATGGTGGCTTTAGTTTATTTTGGCAATTTAGGGCAGACATCATGAGTATCAGTAACTGTTTGAACTGAGGGAAACTGCTGTACTTTCTTTGAGGTTTTGCACAGTAGTGGTGTTTGGCTATTGTCTGAGCCAACACTGTCTGGGTCAGACTCTGAACCATAACATTCATCATGCTGGGTAGTGGTCAGTGAGGTATGGTCTGTAACCTGCACTAGTACTCTAATGTTGTCAACTAGCCACTTCACTGAGCTGTTAGCCACATTAGTTAGACAGCAAGGGAAGTCAGGCTGTAAGAATGCTATGGGCTCCTCAGTATCAAACTCAACAATGGCACTGTAATTCCCTAAACCTGTTTTTCCTAGCCTTAATATTTTTGTGACTGTCCCATACTTTCCAAAAGAGGCAACTATGTCACCATCAATATCAGATTCAGAGATGTCACATACACATAAAGACTTCTGTGCACATGCCTCAAACTTTGTTAATATCCATTTTTGTTTAAGCCCTCAAATTCCTGTTTACTATTATGAAATCACCTTTGGATAAATAAAACAAAATGACACAACAAAAGATAACTTTCAACCCTTAGAATTAAATTTCAAGATTTACAATTTCCACTAATAAACCCTCCTTGCTGGCTTGCTACTTTTTTTTTTTTGGAAGTTACATCAACCAAAATAAGCAAATCTCACCGGGCCTTTCCTAGGTTTGGTAGGAGGGTTTAGGCAATGAAGAAGCAAATCTGGATTTAGCAAATGTATTATCAAAATAGTAATAGATTGTAATAAAACTTAGGCCTTTAAAAGAAAGGAGGAAATAAACGAACTAAAAGTTGCAACCCGTGTAGTCTTATTCTTTTCTTACATGCATGTTTGAAATTCAGTCCCATTGAACCACAGTCTCCCTTGTGTGTATGCGTGTGTGTGCGAGTATGTGCATGTGTGTGGATGTGTGTGTGTGTGTGCGCGCGCGTGTGTGTGTGTGTGTATGCATGTGTGTGTGTGTGTGTGTGTGTGTGTGTGTGTGTGTGCGCGTGTGTGTTCAAGTTCAAGTTCAAGTTTGGTTTATTTGTCACATACATAGTCATACACAGTACAACACGCAGTGAAATGGTGGAGAGTGCTCTGTCCAAACTGAGGAAGAGAACCAGGGGTGCATAGAGAAAAAAATATATATACAGATAAATATATATTCTATGTATGTACAAAAATATATTAACAATGTATGTACAATATATGTATATTATGATTATATACACAATGTACAATGTATATGTGTGTGTGTGTGTGTGTGTGCGTGTGCGTGTGTGTGCGAGTGTGTGTGTGTGTGTGTGTGTGTGTGTGTGTGTGTGTGTGTGTGTGTGCTTGTGTGTGCCTCTCTCTCTGGGGTCCTGATGTCTGTGGAGTTCAGGACCTGCAAGATCACAAGCTTCATTGGCTCGCCATACTTCTTTCTCTGAATTCAATTCTGCCAAATGAAATCTGTCCAAAAAAAAAGCAGTCTGCATAGTGCAGAATGAAATCTGATACCTCTCACTTTCAAAGCACAAAAGAACAATCAACAGCACAATCACCCAATTATCCTTGCTGATTTTACATTTCATGGTTTGAAGGTCACATATGAAACGAAAGGCTTGATGTCATTAGCATAACTTCTAAAATAATTTGCTTAGCTATTAGGCTTTGCTTAACATGAGAATAAAAGTCTAAATACAGGGCCAAATAAACGCAAATAATTTTGTGACTACAAAAATTCTCAATCTGATATACTATAGGTAACTGGCTTATTATCCGTACTTTACATTTGTATTTGGATGTTGGATGTTTATATTTTGATGACATCCAAATGTAACAAAGGTGGCACAGGCTAGTCAAATTTGTGGAATGCTAAAAACTCAGCTAGACACGAAACATAGGAAAACACCCATATGGAGTGCCTCTGTGCTCTCATCAACAAGGAGAGAATAAAACGACATTGTTGTGAATAAGCCTTTGCTCACTGAACAGCAGGTAGCACAATCAAATTGAACCCTGCATGTAAAGTTTAGTTGGGTTACACCTAACTTGAGCATTTACAGCATGGGTCACTCTCATCCATTGTTGTATACTCTGAGTTGTGTATTTTGTCCACCAATGCTGATCAAGAACATCATTCTGCCCAACAAGACAGTAATCGCCTAGTGAGAGTTTCTTTCAAGGTATCATTTTCCTTCTCCTCTTAATAAGGCCTTGATCTTACCATAGGATCATACTGGGAATAAGGGACCTGTTTAAAGTCATGTTTCATTTTAGCAGTGCACACCTTGACGTCTGAACAATAAAAGAAGTGCTCATTTGTTAGGTTAATTCAAATTGGACTGTTTTTACTGAAGAAGTACTGTGTTCAGAGAAATACATAAGGTATGATTACTTCTGGAGTCATTACTTCTGAAGTCATTACTTCTCAGACATGTACAAACTATGGATATTGCAGATTTGTAATGGTTTAAATCACATATTTAGCTGGTATTAATGCTGGTATTAATTTTAATTATAGTGCCGTGCCTCCCCAAACTAATTCGGCTTTCATGCAAGTTTTTTTTCAGTTAATCACCTGAAGCCCTCCAACGTAATATCTGAGAGGAGGAGGGATATTACGGAGGCTGAGAAGATGCATGTGAAAATGAGATAAAGAAAACAAGACATGAAGCATAAATAAGTTTTAAATGAAATAAGATTCATCCAAAACCAACCCCTGATCTGACATCAGCCAATATCTCCCATCTCTATAAAATTCTTCATCTACAGTCCAACAGAACTGACTCTAGTGCACAGCTTACAAGACAGGGACTGCCACAATCGGCAGCACTGAATATCTGAATATGAAGTGCCCAAACCTCCAGCCTCCATGGCGCACGTAGCTAAAGGCCCCATCGATGAGGCTGGCTACAAACTGGCCCGCTGTGACGAAGAGTGCATTGATGGTGACCAGCTGTCCTCTCAGATGTGGTGGTGAAGACTCAGCAATATACACAGGCACAGTCATGGAGCCAATACCTGCGTGGATGAAGAGATGGAAATTTATGTAAAATATGTGCAAGGGTGCTTCTCTAAATGGAGACGTGCTCATTAAGTGCACAGTCAGGGATTTCTGAATGACAGTGTGATGGCACCAGCACTGGATTTTCTGAAATGCTAGAAAGCTCTTAGGAATCTGCCAGAACTCTGAAAGAATGAAACAGATCAGGGATCTAAACATTAGATATTTTATTACATTGTATATGGATCACGATTCATTATAAAAGATAATGAATTTATGCTTTCCAACAATGGTGTTTAATTGTCAATGGTGTTTTATTTGAAAAAAAAAATATCTGCAAGATGTTACCTTTGATAATTAAGGGGGATATATTTGAGAATTCTTTGTGTATGAATGATATACCATACCTTTCAGGTTATCAAAAATGGCTTTACAAACTCCTGGCAGTGGTTTAATACTGACATGTAGCATATGTACTAACAGTGGTGGCCAGCTAAATCCCAGGCCTCCATTTTAATGTAATCTTTGAGAGCAAACACATTAAAACATTATGAGGGCACAGTGCAAGGACCTAACGAAACATAAACGTGATTTATCCCAAAAGGAAAGCCATTACCTGGAGGTGATGGCAGAAGTGGGATTTTATTTCTTATTACACAGGCTACTACAGAATCATGTCCTTTGGCTGGAGAGATGAAGACTGAACAGACAGCATTTTATGAGAAGGAGCACAGGGGCTTGAGGTGATCAATAAATCATATTCGAATTATTAGTCTAGTCATGTGCCTGGCCATAAATCTCTGAAGCACTGATATTGTGTCTTGAAGATGACAAAGCATCCTTTTCTACAAAATGACAGGGCTACTGAGACAGCCATACAGATGGAAGTTACACTGAATTACTCACAAAATGCCCCTAAACATCACACTTTACAATATATCACACTTATGTGTTGGACTTAGTATAGTATTATTGTTAACAAGACATATCAGTTTTTGTATGATTTTCCACAGCTTGGTGTACAGTTTGATATACCTGACAACAGAAAACAGATGTTTCACCCATTATAAGGCGACCTCAGAAAAAGGTCAAATTGTACGTTTTAGTGCGAATGTCAAGAATAGTGAATTAATGAATTTGAGTAAATTTCATTCACTTCAATTCTTCATGAACTGAAGGATATTATTAAACATTTATGCAAAACACATTAATACTTAGTGCTTATTGCTTATTGTTATACCCCTTCTGTCAATTAGATGTGATATGACAGGCTGACCAGTCATGCTCATCCTCAGCCAATTAGAATGCAGAGGTACCATATTATGCTAATACATGCTAATGATATTTAAGGATGCTTGAATATTAGAAAACACTCATTTGTTCAAGACAGCCTGTGATAAAGATGTAAGCAGGGAGCCTTGTAGTGTGACACAACTAATGTATACATGATATTTACGCAGGAGAACAAACAGCATGTGCTTTCTACCCGACAAGGGCCACGGTATCACTACTTGCTGTAAGGTCTATTAATAGCCCCTCTGCTCACTGCTTCCTGTCGTTCCTGTTGCCCAGCAGACAACGTACCTGTTGCCATGGGAACCCCTTGCAGCCTGCTCACATGAGCTTAATCAATAGTCTTATACGACAGCCCCCATTGACGTTTCGTTAAGACTTTTGAAAAGCGTCCACTCTATTTGTACATACGTTCTCCTTCACTGAAAAAGCAGTGGCTGTTACAAATACCAGGCCTTGATGTCAGATGGGCAATAGAGAAGGCCTCAAATATCCTGTGATGTAACTTTTGGCAGTCTGGGAGGAGTTAATTATTATATTGTCAATCAGGAATAAACAAGATGTTGGTTTCAAACTGTGGAAATAATTGGCATTACTTATGCAAGTTTGGTGAAAGAAATTAGACATGTTAATAGTATCTGCCATCCTACAGAACATCAGTGCCCAATCAGTCTTCTTTGATTTTTGGACATGCAAATGCATGAGGATAGCTCATTTGAGTTTGTCCAATACCTCAATCGATTCTGTTCCCTGATTCTTTCTGATCCACTGAATGAATCATACTGTATGCTAAAGTAAACTGATTTAGAACAACAAATAAACATTGCTATTTAAAGTATTTACAAAAAAACAGAAGATATTTAAACAGCCACTCTTTGACATATTAAAGTGAAGCAGTCATGTTTGCCAATTTTTATTGGTGGGAAGTGCTGTGTTATTTCATAACAAAAAATCATTTTACTATTAAAGCCACTATCCGCTAATTCTCCTAATTCTGTATTTGGTGTACATAAGTAGAACTAAAGACCCTTCATACAGTCTTACGTCTTGATCTATTATGATTACATAAGAATGTTTCTAAGTACCTTTTTTTATACCTCTTTCAAATGTAGATCCATTTTAGAGGGATGCCAGAAAGCTTGGCTTTGCTTCTTAAACATTAAAGCACAGGACAGATAATGCAGCGTCCTAAAAAATTAGCAATGCTAAATTTATGAGTTATAGAAGATGAGAATCCAGTATTTCTCCGTGCTATTTGGGTTAAAGAAGGAAATCTATGTAGAGTGGAGACATAGCCTTACATCCACTAAAACAAATCAGTGCAAAGAAAGAGTTGAAGTTGAAGGATGCAATGCACTGTAGCATCTGGAATTCAGTATCTTTAAAACTATGCTGGAAAATGTCATGATTGTTTAAATGTTTTTTAGCGGACTGGACAATTCATCACAAGACTATTTGACTGCATGACGTCTCTTTTAAGGCAAGCCCAAAATTAACAACATCTATTTTACCAGTCTATCTCCAGATTTTATCTGTTGAGGAGTACATGGGTAAATGATAACCTGTGATTAACTAAATCATTTGGATCACTGTTAATATTAATAATGTGAAACATATTATCAAACTTTTAGTCCACCTATAGCATAGTTAATGCAAGATATTTAACCATAACTGCACTTCCCAGGATAATTTACGATTCCTTTCTCACTTGTCTGAATGTGAGACTCTGAGAACTGTGAGAAGTAGCAGGGGGAGACAATGGAGACTATCTCTTGTTATCTGTCAAAGACCTTCAGAGCTTTCCTATTGGAGCTTGGCTCAACAGTGGGAGATTGAAGGAGTGAAGTCCCCCTGGGCTCCAAAGCAAGAGCCCATCCTCCTAGCCAACGCCTTTTCCCTACCTCCACCATTGTTTTAGGCTGTTTTCACAGTAGCGCTTTTTTCTGGACCCAGGTCCACTTGCTCCGTGAGTTTGGTATGTTGGTCAGGTGTGAAAACAGTTTTGAATCCTGGAAGCGGTCCAGAGCACCAATCTCTGGTCCTTCTGAAATCAGTGGTCCAGGGTTTGCTTCTAGTGAGCTGTATTGTGGCCTGCAGCAGGTGTGGAAGCTATCTGCTCACTGCGCTGTGTGGGGCTGTGTGACTAGTTCATTTTGTAATGTGACTGCTTTGACATATTGCATTACTTCCATTATCAAGTTTCATGTATTTTCTGAGTATATAGATTTTTTGCACAGCACTGTAGAGTACACTTTAAAAGAGCGATCCGCAGATGTACGCTGCAACAAACGTCTTCTCATACAAGAACAGCTCCTTGTTTGCAGGTGCTCCTGCATGGGGGAATTCCATGCATCCCAAAAGCGCCATTCCTTGCCGCCCGAGAGTTTGTGTCCAAGGAAAATAATAAGAAGCAGCAAATGGATAAAGCTTCTTCTTGTCATTTTGCAAGCCTACACGCAGAAACATGATGTATGGAACTGCACAATTGATTCATGGTTTAGATAGAGTTCTTGTGTGTGCAAGCAAACCGGTTTTAATGAGCCCTTCCTTCAGGTGAGCCTAGAATCAGTCCTGGTTGGGGGTTCAAGTATCCATGACAAGTCTGAAAATGCCATTAAACATGACAGGGGACCATGGAGAACTGGTACTTTTCTTCTGCCTAGACTTGGTAGGTTGAGAAAAAAGTCTTTTGCTGCTTTCGTACAACCCAACTATTTGGAGACACTGAGGTGCTTTACACCTGATGCCAGAAAAGAAACTATTGCATGAGCTTGCAAAATGAGTGAAGTGTGAAATGAGCTGTGTGGTAAACCAACTCTAAGGGCCTTGCTGTGCCTTTATCTGGAAATCTTTAGGCCCAACGATGACAATGGGAAAAGGTCATCGGTTCTTGTGACTGAAGTCAGAATGGCCAGCATCAGCATGGCCCAGTCCACTGGTGTGCAGCCACAAAAGGGCAGCTTGCGAATAATTGGGCCATAATGCTCAAACTGGAAGCCAATGGTTAAAGTCCATGGTAAGGTATGACATTTATTTCTTTCAGAAACAGCCAGTGTTGACCTTTTGGAATCTGAAAATGCTAAGCAATTTGTTCATCAAAGTCTGTTGATTAAAATGGACTGATAAAATTACACAGCCAAAATATTGAGAGAGGAAAACCTGAAAACCTATCTCATATACTTGACTGAACAAAGACTTCAACTGACAAATCTGCATGTCATGTTAGTTTATCTCAGTCAAAAAATATTATTCCCCCTTTCCTGGTATAATATTACAGTATTCTATGATACCCAACAGAATGTGTAAAATTCCTCTGTGGGAGGTGAGACATTGAGATCCGAACATAAGCAACAGAAGTCATATTTTCTGTAAGTAAGAATGTGGATTTTAAGTAATTAGGTCTATATTTGGTATTCATTGAGAAAAAAAGTTTTGCTGTATTGGTGGCACCTGTTCAATTGTTCATAAACTCTCTGACACTCATCTACAAGTCATTATGAAGGTCAAGATTGGTTTTAGGCACTTTCTATATTAGATGTATCACTGGGATGAATACAGCATACTGCTGGCCTCTTTGCCTAAATTTACTTTTACAGAAATTAAAAATATGTCTAGAATTCATACTGAACAGTCACTATGTAATATGTTGTCAAAGGTCATTAAGCCCCATTAAGCAATGCAATAAAACAACAGAACTTAAAACTTGCATCTTAATGTTGAAACAAAACTGCCATATTTAGCAGCTTTTAAAAAAGTGAGAGATGATAAAACCCAGTCTATGTCTATTCTGTTACAATATGCTAAGTCCTCAATACATTGAGTCCTATCACTCAAATGGGGATAGATTGGGAGGTTTGATGTAACCCAGAGGACATGCAAAGAGACTGATCCACTCTCCTAATCCATTACCTTTGATGCCATTTAATCAATAAAGACTGCGATGCATTGGCTTACTATAAGACATGTGAAAACATGGTTTACTAGACCTGAGCAAGAAATGTATAATAGCTGACTTTTTAAAATTCTGTAGAATTCTTCGTGAGACATCGCACCAATGATTTTTAAAGATAAACGGTAAGTTAGCTGGCTTTCTATCTGTCTAGAGCTAATCTAAGATTCTTTAGCTAACTACAGAGCCAATGCCAAAGCCAGGAATTAGACCTGGCGTTAGTGTCAAATGTGTAGCGTGCACAATAAACACGTTCTGCTGTGATATAATCATCTTTTTCGAAACTATTAATTTTGAAATATAAAATGAAAATGTAAAAATAGTGCGCGTTTTTGTATTAGCTGGCCGGACAGATGACCCAGGTTAGCTAACTAGATAGGTCGAGCTATTTAAGACCGCCAAACATGATCGCTAATAAGATGGCAACTTATTTTAGTGCATTATAGATTCTTTAGAGAAGCTCTTCATTAATTCATTATAAAACGTTCATGAATTATATGTGTCACTGACGACCTCCGTTTTTAACTAAAGTTACCCCCCCCCCTTTCGTGTGTGTGTGTAAACGGAGGTCTTCATGAGAAAATACCCTAGATTGCTATCAAGATGTCTGTTGGGAAGAATAAACATAATAATAAACATAAATTATTAGATTGGATCTCTAGGTATTTAATAATATTAGGTAACGTTACATATCTAGTTGGACTTGCTTATAAAGTTTGCCACGTAGACTGATGATTAACAATCGATAGTCACCAGCACTGAGTCCACTCAGTGTGGCTTCATTTTCAACTTTTATTTCCCTTTCGTCCTACAATACATACTAGTTTTAAAACTGCTTCTTACCGAGGCCAAGTCCAATTAAAATACGCCCGATAAGCAGCGCCTCTTTATTGGGAGCGGAGCTCAGCACTATTCCGCCAACGAAAAACACGAAGCTGGCAAGCAGGACGCACACTCTCCGTCCAAAAACCCCGTTCAGAAATCCACCTGCCAGAGCGGACAGCGCGGCGGCCGCAGCAGCGCTGGACACCAGCAGCTCCTGCCACAGGACGGTGAGGTTCTTCTCCCTCTTGAGAAGAAGCATCGCCCCAGACATCACTCCGGTGTCGTATCCGAACAAAAAGCCCCCGAGCGCTGAGAACACCGCCAAGACGTGGACGAAGGCCGGCGTGTCCTCCTGCTGGAACTGCTTGCGGGCGGCTCGCTCCAAGTCCCCGGTGGAAGCGGCGGAGGCAGCGGAGGCTCCCTGGCTGCTGATGCTTGCGCTGGACGGAGCCTTGATGAGACTCCGCTCTCCACCATCGCTCGCTCGCTTTCGCCGCTCGCCCATGAGACTGTTCATGCTACGAAGGTTGTAGTCATTGTCGGTGGATTTGCGGGACATAAGTAAAAACAAGAAGAAAAAAATGTTTAAGAGTTTGGAACTGGGTGAATTGTCGGTAAATTAAAAAAAAAAGTCTATCGAGCGGTTTAGGGGGTCCTCACACTTTTATTGCTTTTATTGTGCGTTCAAACCTAGCTGTACCAGTCTCTTATTGAGTTGCACTACTCAGATCTTGCATCCGACAGCATCATCCTTGCGAGCGTCGCGCGGTGCCGAAGAGGAACGAGGGAAAGGTGCGTGAGTAAGCTCGTGAGGCGGTGACTGCGTTCGTCATCACCGGCGTCCGTGTGACGTGAAGGATGCTCCACTGACACTTGGGTTTCTTCATGCTGACACTGGCATTTGCATTTCATAACACACAATACAATTCTGTAGAAGCAGTTTTAATTTATATTGCTGTGACATTGACAATACTTTGGCTAGTTTTTGTTGTATATATATTTATCTGAGACGTATTTGTGCGTGGTATTGTCTATATTGTATATATATTGTATATATGTATAAATATATATACATATATTTATACGTATATATATATCTATATATATCTATATATATATATATATATATATATATATATATATATATATATATATATATATATATATATATATATATAGACCTATCTATATACCCATAAGACATAAATAAACAGTGTCCCGTGACACTGTATGATGTCAAAAGGAAAGAAATTAAGGATAAACTAGTATGTGCAACTACATGTTAAATATTTTTAAATAATCAAGGACAAGTTGCATTAATGAACATGTAGAGAGACAAAACAAATATTAATGTTTACATGTTTGTTCTCTTTAATTTTCTCAATGTTTGTATCCACTTGGGTTGCAACGCATGGTGTGGCATTGCATTTAAATCGTATTCAACAGCAGGAAATGGCATTCAACAGGATACAGCAACAAATCAGACATTTGCTATATTGTTCATTGCATGCTGGACTTTCAGTGCAAATTACAGACAAATCCACTACGACAGTGTGCGGGTTTGTGTGAGGATATAACATTCTATAGAGCAGAAACTGCATGGAGTTTTCGTTTGTTTTTGTTTTTTTGTTTTGTTTTGCTTTTTACAAAATGATAATGGTTTGAGAGTTTTAATGGGCCAACACTTCCCAAGTTTGGTTCGTTTTCTCTCTCTCTCTCTCTCTCTCTCTCTCTCTCTCTCTCTCTCTCTCTCTCTCTCTCGCTCTCTCTCTCTCTCTCTCTCTCTCTCTCTCTCTCTCAAGCTTTCTTTTTTTTCAAAGGTCAATATCTGGGATGTCTGAGTGGCTTCTCATGAGTGGCTTTCCATTCAGGCAGTGAATGGGCTGCTGATTTCTCCCATTACAGAGGGGTTTCTAATACCTGGGGGTGATGAGGTGGCACCTCTACAGCAGGGCTCTCAGAGGCCAGGAGATGGGCTGCACAGTTCAATGTTTTCTCTGCTCCTACACATTTGGTTCAAATTGATGAGTCACTGGTGAGTTTAACCTGGTTTAACAGTACCAAGAAACCTCAAAACCTCTAACACATGAAGTGCAAGAATATGACCTTCTGTGGGCTTATCTGATCAAGGCTATCATATTTCAAATCTTTGATTTATATTTAGTGAGCTTAAATTGGTGTGTCTAAAGTAGTTGTGTTTTAACTACAGCTAATCTTTGTGCAATTTCGATTTGGACATTTTAATTCGGATGCATTTTTCAGTGATTCTTCCTGTTATTGTGAATTAAATGTCAAGGAGCCAGTGTTTTTTCAATTTGTTCAACCGCATATTTGCTTTAGCCATAGATTCATCTGTTTAAGATGATATGAATACTCAAACATCTGATTTAAGACTGGAAAAATCCAGATGAAAAGAGTGAGTACAGGCAAGTTAGGGCTGGGTTAGGATTATTCTCACGGCAAAAGAAAACACTGTACACTTTAAAAATGTCACGCTTTAAAAATGATTATCTCCTTTGTGAGTAACAAACCTACTATGTCTGTGCATGCGGTCCCAGACCAAGTGACAAAATGGAATACGTGTCGCCATCTACTGGCCACACAAGCCACCACCTCCGTCAGCTTGTTCCGTCTTCATGGTGAATAACTTTCCTCACGTTTTGTGTGGAGTTAAAGGTGGTTTAGATCTATAATAATTGTTCATGAGATAACATCAGATTAGTTGTTGCACACAATAGCTATGCACCTCTTTGTTATGTCTTACAAATTCTGTTCACTTACTAAACCAGACAGGGTTTGTATATGTATTGTGTGATGCACGTTATACTACATTTTGCACAAGAAATAATTTAAAAATGTTCATCCGAAAGAATATATCTGAGGGATTTCCTTAATTTTTAAACTTGCTTGAACAGGAAATCCAGGTTTTAAAAAAGTTACTTGTTAACATAAAAACACATCATAATTACTCAGTTTTCAAAATTCCTTGTATTTGTGTGTGTAAGGGTGATTGAGGTAAAGAACTGTTACTCATTCATCTTAGATATTAACCTTTAGGTCAATGTGAGTGAACTGAGAAAGGTCCCAAGGGATGCCAATAAGAAGGAGTGCAAATGTGGTGCTGTGTTTTAGGTGAACACGTAATTACTGACCAGGTGCTTGTTGCTTACTAAGACTGGGAGTTGGGGAGGGTACACAACATAATGAAAAGACCCCTTAAAACACGTAAAAAGCCACTATCTTATTTTTAACTTCAAGACTCTGGACATTTTGTTTCCTCTTAATATTAATATTTTGTAGAACCACTGAGAAACCTTGAAAATCATTCACTTCAAGCTGAATGTGCTGCATGCTTGGTAGTAGGTCTGGTTATCATAAAGAATGGACTGGTTACCCCGACAAATTGTTCCAAACAAACAGCTGTTTGCTATGGTCTGTAAACATATTAGTCCCACCAAACCAAACCTTTGGCCAGTTACCCACAAACATCCGCGTTCCTGAAGGAAACCTAGCTCCTTTCAAGGAAACTTTGCACGACACAATTACCTGCACACGCACTGCAAGAACAGAGAACTGTTCATCTGTACCATAAGGGCCCCCAGAACAAAAGCACTGTATTTTCCAGGTTAATTTCTAAAGCTGCTCAGGTGTTATATGATGACGTGTTATTGGATTCTGTCTGTTTCCACTGAATTAATTAGGTGAGCAAGTTGAATGCTTAAACCCAAGTTTATTTCCTCATACTCTTCCACATAAGGAACTGATTCTGGGTATAAAAGGCCACTGGCAAGAATGAGCCATTCACACTTGCACTGTATTAGCGGTGGTCGCGAGGCGTACCTCAGAACATGGCTCTGGCAGGCGCACTTCTAGGAGTAGTGGTTCTCTTCTCTGGTAAGTGCTTAACGCGTCCGTTAAAGGCGCTGGGATGTTACTAACTTCCAAGTGGCTGGTTCACATCTTCAGCTACAGAACTTAAAGATGCTTGTATGTTTAGTTATTATGTTAGGCCATCACTTTAAATATTCATTGAAATGTTAAATTTTTTTTCCAGGCCAATTTTACTCTGTATCAGCTGCAGGCCCAAGTAAGTAGTCACATGGTATTCAATGATTATAAAAGTCCAGGTATGTTGCATTGGTAATAATAAATATTAAAGTAGTTGCCTTTTAAAATGGAGTATTAAAGACAGGCCTCCTTTTGCAGTATTTCAGTGAAACTCTCATGTCTCCTGCATCTGGCATACCAGCTGCTGAGTGATCTCCATCTGCCTTTCCAGATGTGTGCAAGACCTTCGGCAGTGGTGTGTTTCAGACTTTCAATGGGACCCTGTTCCACGTGAAATCCACGTGTCCCTTTACACTGACTCGGTTCACGTTTGCGGGGGTTGACTGTTCCATCACTGTGCAGCGTGAACCAACTGGCCTGATGAACAGGGTAGTGATCTTGGTCAATAAAGTTACTACCATTCTTCAGAATGGCGTGGTCAGTGTGGAAGGAAACAGGTATCTCTTACCCATCAAATCAACCAAAATCTTGGTCTTTAAGCCATCATTTAATTAGGTTCATTAGGGATAGATTTCCATTTTGGTTCATCTTGGGACCATTATTTAAAAATGAGTCATCAGAATTTAGCTTAACAGTTACAATTGCTTGCTAGCTTGTTTGTTTATACCAATTGATGTTTGCTGGATTTGTGGAAAATAATTAGACACTGTAGCAAAATGTTATCGCTTTCTGTCATGCAAGTATTCAAATTTCATCTTCAAATATGTTCAGATTGGCTATGACATTATGCCTAATTAAGGCACCTGCTGATTTTTCTAAAACTATTGTTGGGTCAGATCACTACAAAGCAAATCAACGTGTTGGTGAATGTCTAATGCTGTTTTCCAGGATCACCCTTCCCTTTGACCACACTTATCAACATGTGTACCAGTATGGGATCTACATCATGCTTAAGAGCAAGGTTCTGCCCTTTTCTGTCACCTGGCTCAGTTCATCTGGGGGCATCAGTTCAATCTCGGTGAGTTGGCAGCCCCCACTACAGACAGTCGAACTTGATTTAGTTTTGTCTTTCCAGTCAAAGGTGAGATATGACGCCTTCCTTCATGTTACAGTCGTTTAATAACCGAATGTTCAAATTGTCCAAAATTGTGGTTTAAAAACATTCCTTGGTATTGTATTGCATCTAATATACAGTCTATTAATTACACAATATGTATTTCCACAGAACTGTGGAAGGGTTTGTGTTCTCTTTCTTTCATTTTTGTAAAGAAATAATTGCTATTATCCTGTGTTTGAACATATAGGAACTAATTCCTTGGTCATGCATTTCAATTCTAGGTACAACTGAACCAGGGCTTAGTAGAAGGAATGACAGGAATGTGTGGCCGAATAAACAGCACAGGTAACATAAAACAAACAACAACTTAAAACAAATGCCGCATTCACCTGTAGTATTGTGAACAGTGAAAGTTCATCATATGAGTAAACCTCAGGCTTGTTTATGTCCTTTGTTTAGAAATGTTTATTTGAAGTTCATGCAATTTTATGAACATTAAATGAAATCTACTTTCAACAGAAAACGTATGGCAACTTGTGTCTACCAATGGCATCTCTGATGGCAAATGTGTGACTGAGGATTACAAACAGAACCCTACAGTAGAAGTATGTAAACCTGAACAAAATCTAAACTCTTGCTCTCAGAGAATAAAAATCAGTCTGTAAGCCTTTTATATGGACCAAAGCCAGACAGTGACTCACAATGGGTGGAAGTAGCTTTGCACTTCAATTTCACAGATCTAAAGGAAAGGGTTTGGCTCCCCCACTTGTAAGAAAGTTCACAGTCAAAGTCACGTATGTATAAGGGAACTTACTACCCATTTCTATTAACAATTTTATTTTCCAGGACTGTGAGGTCATGTCTTATGCCAAGGAATGCCGGCTCAGTAAATTTGACACATACATGCAGCTGTGCCTGCAGAACATGTTCCCCAAAGTAAACATCAACGCAAAGTGTGCTTTTATTAAAGAGATTGTTTACCTCTGCGGGAATAAGACTCACCTGTGGTCACTGTGGAGAAAGATAACCTTGTGTCGTGAGTGTGGTCCACAGCACACGTCATTATAAGAATACTTCTGTAATTCTTAAGCGATACGACAGACACACATATGCAAACCTCTCTGCAGAGGAGCCTTCCTGTCCCGGAGACCTGACGTACCAGGAGCTGGGTCCTGCCTTTCCACCCACCTGCTCCAACCCCCAGCCTAATTCAGATGCCCTAATCAACACATGTCTGCCACCAGCAGGTGTGGTCTCTGTCTGCATAAAATAATGTTGAAATTGCTAAAGATCTTGGTTTGTTAATGCTAATTAAGGCTATAAATAATGTTAGATATGCAAAAAACTTAGTGCTATATAAAGTTTTATGATTATTATTATTATTATTATTATTATTAGTGGTAGTAGTAGAAACAGCAGTAGTAGTAGTAGCAGTGATAGTAATGGTAGTAGAAGTAGCATTGTTATTATTTTTGTTATTATTATGTTGTGCTTTCAGGGTAAGATAAATAGAGGTTGCGGTCATAGTGTCAGGCATGGAATTTCACAAATACTGATCATACCTTTCCTGTTTTTTTATCTTCATGCACTTTCCTAACTCGCAATTTGTCCGGTTCCTTCACAGGCATGGTCGTGAATGATCGAGCTGACGACTTCCGCTCCGTTAGGGTGACGGACTGTCCGTGCGTGCACGGGGGGAAGACATACGCACCGGGACAAAGCATCATCTCCAAGTGCCAGTCATGGTGTGAACGGATCACTCACATCGCCGCCTCTGGCGTTGCGCTCAAACTTTCAGCCTCAATATGTGTTTCCTGTGTTTCCTAAAAGCCATCTCTTTTTCACTCTATGTTGTGACGGTGGGCCTCTGTTTTGTGTTCTAGTGTGTGCAAGGAAGGTAAGTGGGTGTGTTCCCCTAATGCCTGTCCTCCTCGGTGCATCATTGAAGGCCAGGTCGTCACCACCTTTGATGGCAAACAGTATTCTCTGCCTGGAAAATGCACTTATGTGGCTGCAAAGGTAGGTGGACATGTCCAAAAAACCTTTTTTTTTCTTTTTGCGTGATACATTTCCAATTCTAATTAGATTATTTAATTTTATAATATTTCACAGGGACTCAGCTGGACTGTGACCATCAAGTTTTCTCACACAGATATGTCTATAGAAGAAATGAACCTTGATGTGTACAATGTATGTTTTTACGCTTCTGTATTTCTACTACGTATGTTAATATGCTGATTTCCTTCAACCAAAGAGTGATGATGATGCTCTGCTCTTTGTTAGGAGAGATACACGTTTGCTCCAGATGGCGTAAAACTAGGAGACATTAGTATCGCTGATCTGTCTCAGACTGGTGGGTTCTCAGCAGTCATGCGAGTAGCAGTTTATGTCAGCTAGAAGCTGTCACTGCAGCACTCTTATTTGTGTTTGGACTGGCTTCCTTACAGAGCATGCCACCGTCTTCTGGCAGTCATCCATGTTTGTCCAGGTGCGAACATCCTTTGGCATGAAGATGCAAGTCCAGGTGTCTCCAGAAATTCAGCTTTATTTGTATATGCCACCAACTGAAAGGACTAAAGGTCTTCACAGCCTCGCCAAGTCCCATTCATCATACAGAGCAGACAGACAATGATTTGTCACTATGCAAATTTTTTTTTTCTTCTCTTTGTGTATGTGTATGTGTGCACGTGTGTGTATGTGTGTATGCATGCATTCCACCCCATGACAGGCCTTTGTGGAACATATAACAACAACACGGAAGACGACTTCACCACGAGCAGCGGCATCATAGAAAATTCCGCTCGGCCTTTTGCCTCGTCCTGGACGGTGGGTGTGTGTAGCCTGGACGACCTTCCCATCTGCATGAACACCAACAATGGTATAGTCGCTGTGTTTTTCCCAGTGTTCCTATTTCATCATATAAAAGAAAACCAGTGATGTGCAGTCATTGATATCTTTCTTTATTTCTATGTAGAGATATTTGCTGAAGATAAGTGTGCCCAGTTGACAAACACAAGTGGTGTGTTTGCCAGTTGCCATGACTATGTGCCTGTTAACACCATTGCTAAGGTTATAACAAATCCACACTTAATTGGTACTTCATGTTTAGATGTAGAAATTATGTAAATATTGATTGTACCAGTTTTACCACGACTAATACGAATGTCCGTATGTTTACAGGCCTGTGTTCAAAGGATCTGCCAGTGCACTTCTGGACTACAGAAATGCCTGTGTGTTGCCCTTGGCAACTATGCTAAAGCCTGTGCCAGTCAGGGGATTGATGTTGGTGACTGGAGAGCAGCATCCAGCTGCAGTAAGTACATTTCTCTTAGGACCATTGGGCTTACGTTACTGAACAGAACAACAGCTTGAATCTCACCACAGTACATGGTGAAACGTTGACGCTTTCAGTTCAGCACCAGTTCATTTGTTGGGGGGAACTTAAAGGTGTTAAATGCTCAGAGGATTTTTGCCCATGAGCAGAAGGACTTCGGTATCAGCTTAAGACACCGGGGACACCGGGGACCCTTTTCTGTGTGTCAGGTATGACCTGCAGGGGAAACCTGAGGTTCAGTTACACCACGCAGGCCTGCAACAGGACCTGCCGCTCACTCTCCGGTCCTGACCCTGCCTGCGAGGCACCAGGCGACCCCGTGGAGGGATGCAGCTGCCTGCAGGGCTCCCACCTCAACGCACCGGACAAGTGCAGCCCGCGCGCCCTCTGCCTGTGCCACTACCCAGGGGGAACTGTGCCACCAGGAGCCCACGTCATCGACGGACGAAAGTGGTAAGCGCCCAGGCCTGTGGACAAATGCATAATCAAAAAAAAAAAAGTTGTGAAAAAGAAATACATTCAGGAATTTTGAAGGAGGAACTGTTTATTAAATGTATTTATTTATATAAATGGGGTGAAATCTCCCTGTGTAGAATATTCAGATATTTTTACCAAACGCATATATACATGCAACGCAGACACACGCTATGTACAAAGTTGTATTTGAAATTAAACGTGTCCATATTTAATAACTGTGAGTGATGTACGTATTTGCCTTGCAGCACGTGTGAAGATGGAAATCTCCAGTGTTCTAAAGCATGCGGTACAGTTGCTCCTCCTTTTCCCTGCTTTTTCTTTGTAAGTCCGTGATGGGCAGCCCTACTTATACAGTGCAAACCTGCGTGCATGACTACGGCTGTTTACAAAAAAAAAAGGTTTAAGTTTAAAGACGCATCGTCACGTGTTCTTTATAATCCCCCTCTTGATGACAATTTAAATGCAGCAATCTAAGGGTGTAAACAATAATTGCCAGGAATATGAACAGAGAAGGAAGTAAGACTACACCTTAGTGGCCTCATCACTGGATTATATGATAGCAACATAAATAGATATTCGCGCTTTTTAGGTACGTTTTACCAGTGTATCATCATCATTAAACAGCTGATGATCATACGCTAGGGACTGTTAAACAGTGTTGGGACTGATGCAACGTTTGAGTCTAAAATATCTTTGGCTTTAACCCATGGCACTACATAGACCTTTTTAGGGTTCGAGCATGAAGTGCTTAGAACCCTATTGTAATTGTTTCTATTACTTTGTTCTCTAGACTGTCCACATGGAAAAGTATGTGTGCACTGTACCCAAGCACCAGTGCTGACAACTCAAAAGACCTGCAAAAGCCTGAGCCAACCACTGGTACGTGTTTTGGTCAAAATAGCAATACACTGACTTTCAGCCTAAAAGCAATGAGTCCGCTCGTTTATGTTGAACAAGACGTTTATGCCTAAAAGAGTGAACACGTACTTGAAAAGGTATCAGGGCTGCTCAATATATTATTTGTTAATTGTTACTGTACGATTGGCAGTGCAATACCTCAGAGGGTCATAATATGTACATAAGCCTTCTAAAGAACCTAAAAAAGGCAAAGCATATCACAGTCTCCATATGTAAGAATGTAATGGCAACATGATATTTTACCCATAATACAAAGCCATAAATGGAAGGGTAAAAGTTCCTGTGCTGAAAGGCTGTAGAAAAGGCGAGTTATGAAACAACTGAAACAAAAGTCTAGCCTTGCTACATTTGTTCTTCAGGACACCATTCTAGGAACTTGCTTTGCACATCTCAGGTGCAGAAAACCATGTATTGAGTAAGGGAGGCTGTGTCTGAGGCCGTTAGAGGTTGTGTCTGAGTTTGTGTAAGAGTCTGTCTGAGGCTGTGTCTGAGGTTGAGTCTGAGACTGTGTTAGAGGTTGTCAAAGTCTGTGTCTAAGACTGTGTTTGAGACTGTTAGAGGCTGAGTCAGAGGCTGTGTTTGAGGCTGTGTCTGAGTCTGTGTCAAAGGCTGTGTCTGAGACTGTTAGAGGCTGAGTCAGAGGCTGTGTTTGAGGCTGTGTCTGAGTCTGTGTCAAAGGCTGTGTCTGAGACTGTTAGAGGCTGAGTCAGAGGCTGTGTCTAAGACTGTAAGAGGCTGAGTCAGAAGCTGTGTCTGAGACTGTTAGAGGCTGAGTCAGAGGCTGTGTCTGAGACTGTTAGAGGCTGAGTCAGAGGCTGTGTCTGGGACTGTGTCTGAGGCTGTGTCAAAGGCTGTGTCTGTCTTCGCAGAGTCATGAGGAGAACTGCACCAGTGGCTGTTACTGTCCAGAAGGCCAGTATGAGGATCACAATGGCAGCTGTGTGACTAAGGACAAATGTACGTGTGAATTCAGTGGGGCTGTTTATTCATCAGGCCAGAGCGTGGAGTCAAACTGCAGATCCTGGTGAATGAATTGCCTAACCGCCACACTCAATATATAAAAAAGCACATTACAATGTGTACGATCTAGTATATTGCTGTTCACATGTACCCTGGAGTCTCATTGTCCTTATCAGGGTTTTCATTGCATGTTTTGGTAAGGTATGCTTTGACGAGCAAGGAAAAGCATACTGTGATGATTATGTGAGTAAGCAATGTGTGTGCTGATTGATCACCTCACAGTGTCTGTGTTGGAGGGAAGTGGGACTGTAAGGGTGAACCATGCCCAGGGGTCTGTGAGGTGTTTGGCAATGGACAATACAGCACCTTTGACTCTAAATGGTACCGCTTTGATGGCCATTGTCAGTACACACTCGTTGAGGTAAGTGATGACAATAGCGCTAAAAAATAGATGCAGAACTTCGCAAAGAGATTTCGGAACTATTATCAGAGACTTTGAAGGGAAAAAAATTAGTTTTGAAGTCAAACATTCAAAACCCTTTATGGGTACAAGTGACTTGAAGTACCAAGCATAATAATATTGATCAGTATATGCTGACATTGTGAAAAAAAATACGTAAATAATTAAATTTGATTTGTGCTGTTTTACTAAGCCTGCAGTAATGTGATTACCTTCTCTGTGCCTAAGGATGCCAGTGGACTGTACCAGTTTGCTGTCAGAGTGGAGAGTGTTCCTTGCTGTGACGAAGCCTTGACCTGCTCCCGCTCCATCTCAGTAGAGCTCCAGGTATCAAAATCTCTCTCTAACTCTATGTATGCAGACTCATATTCCATATTGATCAAGGTTTCATTCTATAAATGTTCCTAATTTTCCCGATTCACATCCAGTTGATACATTTCTACGTATACCAACCTGTTGGAATGTTACAGCCTGGCCATTGTGAACTAGTAAAAGTTTGATTGCTATAAATGTTTTGCTCTCATATGAATGAATGGTTTGCTTTCATATGTAATATTCTAAATTATCATTTATATATCATACTTGCATTGCGGTGAAACATGGTTGAAAAGAAGGAGGTGACGCTCACCCTGCGTGATATGAACGTGACCCAGAAGATGCAGGCTGGTTGGCATCTGCGGACACAGCCACTGTACTCTGTCCACACTGTGGGCCTCCACATCATCATCACGGTACCAGAGCTGGGGCTCACTGTGGTCTGGGACAAGCAGACCAGAGTCAAAGTCCAGCTGCAGGCCAGGTGGAAAGTAAGAAGCTTCATCTCTCTGTCTTCCTTGTTCGTCTTGTGCAAGACCTTGTAGATCACAACTTGACTGATTGAAATGGGACGACACTATTTACTGTTCAACCAAAACAAACCCATCCATTGCAAGGGTGTTTACTTGTATTTAAAATAACTTGAACGTTCAGCCCTTGAGGACTTGCACAGTTGCATTGCATTCGTGAGCCTTAGCTTTGTCTCCCTTGCATGCGGACTGGCAGGGTCGAGTTCGCGGTCTGTGCGGCAACTTTGATGGTAAAGTGATGAACGACCTGCTGACAAGTAGCTCCTCAGTGGTGTTCGGCACACTGGAGTTTGGGAATAGCTGGAAGGCGGCTGTGCCGCCCTGCTCGGACGCGACCCAGGAAGTGTTTCCCTGCCAGCGCCATTCCTACTGCTCAGCCTGGGCCCAGCGGCGCTGCATGATCATGCACAGTGACACATTCAAAGACTGCCACCTAAAGGTCCTGCACCCACATGACATATCACATGGCACAGCTTTTTTAGTAGGAG
Organism: Electrophorus electricus; assembly: GCF_041902795.1. Lineage (NCBI taxonomy): Eukaryota > Metazoa > Chordata > Actinopteri > Gymnotiformes > Gymnotidae > Electrophorus > Electrophorus electricus. Next base: position 16,292,971 of record NC_137507.1, read on the forward strand.
TTGGTGTGAATGTCTTGGCTTATTTACATCAGGGGTGGACAACTCCAGTCCTGGGCGGGGAGCACCATTGGAGTCCAGCACAGTTGGCTTTTTAACAGTTAATTGCCAGGTTTTACAGGTGTAAGGTTTACCTGAGGTTTTGCGCTCTTGTAAACAAAGCTCATCTTTTGGGCTTTGTGTTCTGCAACCTGATCATTTTTTTCCTAGGCACAGTGTACAGCCACCTGGCTGCTGGTTTAGGTGATGGCATGACTGTGGACTTTCCCATGATTCCCAGGTGGATCCTGCACCATACTATGAGGCCTGCGTTCTGGAGTCATGCTCCTGTGAGTTTGAAGGGAAGTTTCTGGGCTTCTGCACAGCTGTGGCTGCTTATGCTGAGGCCTGCAGCACACAAAATGTCTGTATCAACTGGAGAACCCCAGACTTGTGCCGTACGTACCCCGTGACACCAGCATCACTTAATAGTTCCATTTAAGCTTCTTTTTTGCAACACATGCAGTAAGGAAGAAATGGGGGTTATATACAACCACTGATATGATAATGTTATGTTTCGTGGAAGCTGCAATAGTGTTCTTAGTCACTACCCTCCCTCAGAGCTGGGTTCCTACCATAATCAAACATACCCTGCATTAGAATGAAGGGGTTTCCCAAGTGCATTAGTAGCTGGACTAGTAGGGTCAGGTTTGGAACTAAATACTGCAGGGAGGTACGCATCGTTGAACTTGATTGGAGATACCTGGTCTCAAGCAATCTATATACATTGTTATATTTTGAGCAAGTGTATGCATTTAAGTTAATAATAGGAACTACTTAGAAAGGAAGAAAACTGCACAAAAAGTCCACAAACCATTCTTGGTTATGTTCGGTTTGCTCTGCCAGACTAATGAGACACAAATTGCATTGATGATTACCAAATACAGTAAAAGTGAATCATTTCCTGTTTTGGGCTCTCTCAGTATTTGCTTAGTGGTGCAATCAAAGTGAATTGTTTGCATTTTGCTCCACAGCGGTGTATTGTGACTATTACAATGAAGAGGGCCAGTACAGCTGGCATTATGAGCCCTGTGGTCAGATCAAGACCTGTGGGAAAAACAATGCCTTTACTGGAAAACTTGAAGGTTTGCATTCTTCATTGTGTCTTTTCAGTTCCTTTCATATTAACCCCTTCCTGTGGTCGGCAATGATCGTTAACACTTCTATTAAAGGTCTGTGTTTAGCAAGGTGATGTGGAATACATTTAAATGGGTTCTTGATATATTGGCTAAGGTTGTTACCCAAGATGCCCTCCGGAGATGCCGTTTTATGATGAGAACACAAGGCAGTGCTCCAGTTTGGACAGGTGTACCTGTTACTTCAACAGCACAGTCATTGGACCTGGTGATAGCATAACTACACCCAATGAATGCTGGTTAGTTGGTATTTTATTTGCCATGCTGAATGAAATGCAATTTGCCATTTAAAAAAGACCTTATTATATGGTTTTTATTCTTTTACCATAGTAAATGCACTGGGGGGAACATTGTTTGCGGTGAGTTGTAAGAAGTGTTTTTTCTCCCTTGTACATTTAGATATAATGTCAACTTTGTTATTTAAGCTTGTTTCATTTATACAAAGCTACTTAATTCTTTACACAGGGCTTTGTTCAGCTACACGACTATTCATTCCAGAACCTACAACCAAAGTACCGAGAACTGAGAAATCTACAGAGACTCCAGTATATATAAACACAACTAATGAAACCACACAAACAACTACAACATCAACAACCCCCCAAATCCTTACAAGAACCACTAAATATATAACTTTGCTAACTACATCTACACCAGTAAAAATCACAAAATTAACTCCAGAGAACAGAGGCACAAGAGAATTTACAATCAAATATACAACTCCACCAACTACAAGAATACCATTGACAACCACTACATCAACAATTCAATTTTCAACTCCACTAACTACAACTACACCAATGATAACCACATCAACAACCCCACACATCACAATAACAACTGAATATACCTCTACAACATCAACCCCACACTTCACAAACACAACAGAGGAGCCTATAACTACAGTAACTACAACTATACCAGTAACAACCTCTATATCAACCCCACACATCACAAGTACAACAGAAGAGCCTACAACTACAGTAACTACAACTATTCCATTAACAACCTCTACAACAACCCCACACATCACAAGTACAACAGAAGAGTCTACAACTTCAGTAACTACAACTATACCATTAACAACCTCTACAACATCAACCCCACACATCACAAATACAACAGAAGAGCCTACAACTACAGTAACTACAACTATTCCAGTAACAACCTCTACATCAACCCCACACATCACAAACACAACAGAAGAGCCTACAACTCCAGTAACTACAACTATTCCATTAACAACCTCTACAATGACCCCACACATCACAAATACAACAGAAGAGCCTACAACTCCAGTAACCTCAACTATACCAGTAACAACCTCTACAACATCAACCCCACACATCACAAGTACAACAGAAGAGTCTACAACTTCAGTAACTACAACTATTCCATTAACAACCTCTACATCAACCCCACACATCACAAGTACAACAGAAGAACCTATAACTACAGTAATTACAACTATACCATTAACAACCTCTACAACATCAACCCCACACATCACAAATACAACAGAAGAGCCTATAACTACAGTAATTACAACTATACCAGTAACAACCTCTACATCAACCCCACACATCACAAGTACAACAGAAGAGTCTACAACTACAGTAACTACAACTATACCAGTAACAACCTCTACAACATCAACTCCACACATCACAAGTACAACAGAAGAGCCTACAACTCCAGTAACTACAACTATTCCATTAACAACCTCTACATCAACCCCACACATCACAAGTACAACAGAAGAGCCTATAACTACAGTAATTACAACTATACCATTAACAACCTCTACATCAACCCCATACATCACAAGTACAACAGAAGAGCCTACAACTTCAGTAACTACAACTATATCAGTAACGACCTCTACAACATCAACCCCACACATCACAAGTACAACAGCAGAGCCTACAACTCCAGTAACTACAACTATACCAGTAACAACCTCTACAACAACCCCACACATCACAAGTACAACAGAAGCCTCAGTACCAGTCTTTGAATCAACTACTACAGGTATGTACTTTGTTTTTGTGTTATCCTTAATATCAACTCTTCACACAAATAATGAAAACCTACATTAAGCAAACAAAAAAAAAAAGTTTTGTTTTCTGAACCTCCCCTCTGGCATAAAGGGTTTTGCATGAACCTGATGAGAAACCAAACTTGGCCCAGTGGTACAGAGTGGACAGAGGATTGCTTCAGGAAAGCCTGCAGGAACGGTGTGATCGAGATGAGACCTGTCACATGTCCACCTCAGATCATTCCTCAGTGTCCCCGAGATCTGATGCTGCAGGTGAAAGATGAGCAGGGCTGCTGTGACATCTGGCAGTGCAACTGTGAGTGCAGTGGGTGGCATCTGGACAGTCCCAGTCACTATATTTAACTTTATATACATGTTGTATTTCTGTATTTAGCTACTCAATCTTTTCATTGTGATTGCCAAGCAGCTTTGCATTGTTTACTCTGGAAATCACTATGGACAGGTTTGTTGTTAATATAAGGGTGTTCATTTTAAAAGGTGTAAAAAGCTGCTGTTGTTAATCTTACTCCCATGTGCGCCACGATTGTACTCATCCATCCCCTTATCCATAAAGTCAAAGATATCTTTAAAAACATTTTTTTGTAATTTCAGTTCAGTCCATGAAACCAAGTGAATGGAAAACTGTAGGATTGGTGAAGACATTAAAGAGCCCCAGGCTAGTGTTCTGGATGACCTCTGTTTAGTACTAAAAAGCTGGACAACCCTTCCTGAAGATCCAATGAGTGTAGGAGCATGGAGGAGATAAGAAAGAGACAGGGTGTAAAATCAGAGAGGATAGTAGTGGCACATAGGGAACATATTAACTAGGAAAGTGTAGTTCTAGGCTCTCCCCCACACTTTAATCATTACATAACCCCATTAATATGGAGACCATTTTAATGACAAAAGTATTGCTTAGCTTAGCATCCTCAAATCATATGAACATCATGCCTTCTACCTGTGGGGAACATTGGTAGCTGTATTGAATTGATACAAAGAATTGCTATATTGGCCACTGACACTCCACTGACACTGGTATAATGGCCACTGGATCCTAAGATACTTTTCATGATTGTGTTGTGCCTAGTGTTTCACGGGTTCTTTCCCTCAGGTCAGTGTGATGTCTATGGAGACCCTCACTATGTGTCCTTTTCTGGAACTTCCTTCGACTTCATGGACAATTGCACCTATGTGCTGGTGGAGGAGATAAAGCCACGTCACCATCTCAGCATTGTAGTGGATAATTACTACTGTAATTCTGAACTGTTCGGCTCCTGTGCCAAGGGCATCATTCTGAAGTACCTTGGCAGCGTAGTCACGCTCCAAGTAAATGACAATGAGTACACAGTGGAGGTAGGTTCATGCGAATGGCTGAACATGATGCTCAGCATTGCTTCATTTCTCTGTTGTTTGTTTAATATGGTCAAAAGGATTGAGTGTACTGTGCATCCTACATATATATTGCTATTTTGAGGCATATGTTTCATAATTGTGGAATAATAACACTTTTAATGGTTTTGTTGGATGTACTTTGAATCAGAAAAACATACAATGAGACCATGACCCAATGACATCAGTTTCTAGCTTCAGTGCCCGGCTTTGGTGTTAGTATGATTATTGCAATGTAGATTAGCTATCTGTAATAAAACATTGCAGTTTGGCATCACAATCATTGCACAGAAACTGGAAAATAAATTATCTGAATGAGGAACTTATTGGTTATTTAAAGAAGCCAGTATAAGGGAGTTCTTTGCATGAATCATGATGCATGCTTTGGGGCACATTTGATCCTCCTCTGATAATACAAAACTTCATTGTACAACTCCAGTAACAATAAAGTCTTATCTCTGGCACGTTTTCCAGGCTACTCTGAATGACAGAGTGGTGCAGCCACCCCACGAAGAGAACGGCATTAGGTTTGAGAGCGGGGATTACCAGGTGTCCGTCTACATCGATGAGATCCGCTCTCGGGTCTCTCTTACTCCAGCCAATACACTCGAGATCATTCTGGCGATGGAACACTTTTATGAGAACACTCAGGGACAGTGCGGTAGGTGCCCTTCAGTCAAAACCGGGAACCTACGTACGGCAAACACAAATGGCCAAAAAGCAGCTGCAGCAAGTGGCGATTCAGAGAGTGTAGAGTGAGTAGACTTGGACCGTTCCAGGAGCCAGCATCAATATCCCCAGCAAGGGTTAAAAGGCACAAAACAGAACAACACAGCACAGCACAGCACCAAACAACTTAACACAATAAACAAGTAGCAAAACCTTCAGCCTCTCAAGTGACATTCTAACAGAATTATGCTGCATTGTTAAATACATTTTTAAGCTACTGGTGAAACCTCTTACTGGAACTGTTTATGTGTGGGGGGTCCTTCTGGCTTTTTGTTTATGTGTTACTGCTCCTGGTTTGCAGGCATATGTGGGGGCGCCTCATGTGTGCGCAGGAGCGGTCAGATAGAGAGCGATGACTGCTGTGATAAGACGGCATATCATTGGATAGAAGAGGACCCTGCGAAGCTTTACTGTGCCCATGCCCCCAGGAACGTCCCCTGTAGTCCCGTCAGCCCTTCGACCATGCCGAGCTTGCCTCCCACTACACCAAGCTGCGTGGCTCCTCTCTGTGACCTCCTCCGGCATGAGTAAGCCCTATACTTCCTCACCTGCCATCCTGCATGGTCAAGGGGGCGGGGTGTGTTGTTCGGGAAGTTTTCTAATAAGTTCCAGCATGCTTGCTGAAGTGCTGCACGTCACAGATGGTGTGCTAGCCAAGCTCAGGGACACTGGTTTAAACGCAAATATATTTGAATAAACCTAAGTGCTTGTGTTCGGTGATTGCCTTTGTCAGCTTGTGTATATTGTCAGTGCTGGTATGTGTATTTGTTGTGTTTGTAACCTATGTTTATTTTTGTTTTTTGTTTTTTTCACTGAAAATGAGTTTTTGTTCTTTCTCCATTCTTTGATCTCAGATTATTTCACGAATGTGCCAAGAATATTGATATGGAGGTCCTGGTGCAGAACTGCAGGTTCGATTACTGCTTGGCCAGGAGTAAGAGCAGCATGTGTTCACCACTGGAGCACCTGGCAGAGCAGTGCAAGAAGATGGGCTTCTGTGTCTACTGGAGAAACCTCACCAATGGAATCTGCAGTAAGGACGTTGTCTTAACCATATGCACAGGACAGGAGGGAAAATGACTTGGAATCTCTGAGATGCATCTGTTCTTTTGGACTGCAACAATGCAGACCCAGGAACGTTTGAGGGAACCATAAGCAAGCTGTAGTAAAGGAGAGAAGCAAAAAAAAAAAATCTTTAAAATTCTAGGTACAATATCCTGTTTGGGTACGTGGTTTGTATGTACTAGATTCACATGTGCTAGGTTTGTACATGCTAGGTTTGTATGTACTAGATTCACATGTGCTAGGTTTGTACATGCTAGGTTTATATGTGCTAGGTTTGTACATGCCAGGTTTGTACGTGCTCGATTCACTTATGGTTAATGAAAGTTGTATCCTTCTTTCTGTCTTTTGGATACTTATTTAAAGATATATATATATATATATATATATATATATATATATATATATATATATATATATATATATATATATATATATATAAGCACTGGCTGGTTTCTGCTCTGCTGGGGGTAGATTATATGTGTCAAAAAACAGCGATTCTCTTTCAGATGTCACATGTCCGGAGGGGATGAATTTCGATGAATGTCACCGCACCACAAATGATGTCTGTCATGGCGGGTGAGGCCAATCTTCCTACATGTCTTTTTTTTTTCTATCTATATATATTTTTTGTTCTTTTATAAATTTATGAACATCATATTTTGTATATACAGTTATTCAAATGCTGCAAGCATGTGTGCCATTTCTGCTCTTCCCACAGAGTGCGTGTGCCAGGGAAAGTCATGGATAATTTCCACTCTGGATGCTTCTGTCCAGACAACCAACTTCTTGCAGACAAACACAAGAAGATCTGTGTTTCCGAATGCACCAGTGAGTGGCTTTCTCCATGTCTGTTCTGCAGTCAAAGAGCAGCATCTTTGCTCAAAGACTGAGTCCGTAACTTGCCTTGTCTACCAAATGGAGAAATCATGGCCATTTATCTAAATCAGATTAAAACCAACATTCTGCATTTATCCTAATTTTGTTTCTAATCCAAATTGTTAATGTACTGAGTCAGAACAACAAAAACTGTTATTTTCTAGTTACTTAGAGACTACACCAATATGCAGTTAATTCAGTGCAGATTACCTCTTAAAAATTCCTTAAGGTTAATGGACTAATATCAACTGACCTTACGTTTCAATGAGAGACATCCGTATACCAGTATACAAGCAGTTATTTCCTACATGTGACTGTGTGTGCATGCTTTGTTTCTCTGTCAGACTGCAGAGGTCCACTGGGAGAACCCATGCCGGTGAGATATTAGTCCTTTTCTAATGTAGTACTGAAGAAAAGGTTCATCAGTTACACATTAATTGGTGGGTGTATATATAATCCTATATATTACTGCTGCATCATTCAAATAATGGAAATGTATTACACCAAACCATGGCCAAAATCTTTACCTATTTTTTAAAAATGAACATTTATTTGACACTAAAGGTGAAGTCCACTAATTACCACCAATCACATATGCATGCAGTGAAAACATGCTGGTAACACCTTGTCTTAAACACTGAAGTGCAATGAAAATGTTGGCTTCTAGTCATAGGAAATACTTGTATCTGATGTTCAGTTTTTTAAAGCTTTATATCTTGGCTTGTCTCTAAGGTTGGAGCAACATGGGAGTCAAACTGCCACGTATGCACATGTAACAACCAGACCCAGACTGAAGAGTGCTGGCCAAAGCCTCCAGCTCCGACCCCCACATGCAGTGAGAACTCCACTCTAGTCTTGGACTGCTGCAACAACCAGATATGTGGTAATGTAATGCTTTGTCACGACTGCTAAGCCACTAACTACCTAATTATTTTGCAGGTTTTTTTTCCCTTTCATTACAGAAAAGGTATTTCAAATCCTTACAAAAACAAAATCACACAGTACCAAAATAAAGAATTCTAAGATGTAATCCCTCAACATGTTTTTTGGGTGAATCTACTCTTTAAGATCCATGCATAAGCAGTAAGAACTCTAGTTTAGGTAACAATGAACTTCTGGTTAAAACAGTACAATATTAGGTCAGCTTTTATACAGAGTATTAATGTTTATCATGGGTTGGCCTTGATTCAGTGTTTTAAGGCAATTTCCCATAGGTAAAATAAAGGTAGATTAAAGTGCATTTTGAAGACTGTATATCTTTTCCTCTCACAGTTGAGAAGACTTGTGAGTACAATGGAAAGACATTCAAGGTAAAGGAAATACTTTACATAGTTTCAGTCAACAATGATTCTGTAACTATTTATATCTGCTGCTACGGTGTATTGGAAAGCCCTTCTGCATTATGAAAAGTCAATAAACTTTAACATAACAGTTAACATAGTATGCAGTGGATATTTTAAAAATTGTAGGTAACTGGAGCTTGCAGTAAAGCTATCTTGAGTCCTGTCTACATAATACATATCTGAATCAGGGTCTTTTATGCTGCACTCTCCAGTTTCATTTTGTAACAAAGCATCACATGGCGCAATAGCATTGGAAATGTGTGTATAAGGGAGCATGTGGTACTGACGTTGTCTCCATGGATGGCCCAGGTCGGTGATGTGTGGACAGACCAGTTGGAGCCCTGCATTACGCTACACTGTACGAGCGCAGGCACTGAAATTGAGAGGAGAGTGTGTCCCCAGCAGAGCTGCTCTGAGGTGGGACTGCCATGAACGTCTCTGCACTTGCAATGTTGGCACTTAGCATCACCTGTTTGGATGTGTGTTTTTGGGTGTCACTCATATAGCGCAATCTGATTGGTGCATGTCTAGGGACTCCGCGTTTGGGATGAGGATCAGTGCTGCTATACATGTACGTGACCTATTTGACATGTCCTATACTTCTTCTGTTAAAGATAAACAAGGATGTGGGTGATGATGCAACTAACAACCACTTCTTTAATCAGCTGCTGTCAATCCTTAAACAAAGAGTTCAGCTGGATTCGTTCAGTGACTGATTTGCAGGCTGACTCATTAGTAGCAGGCAGGCACCTGCCTGGTTGAATGCATTCATGCAACTGCAGCAGGTTTTCGTATATCACACTGACTCCCTGGATACTTTGCATGTGGTGTTCACCTAAGCCTGTGTACCATCCTAGGCAACATAACCTGTTCAGTCCAAGAGTCCAGAATGACCGTGATGGTAGAAAACTGCAAACAGGAAGTGACACTGCCCATCTGTGAAGGCTTCTGTCAATCACACTCCATGTAAGTGAAACAATTGGGGGGGGGGGGGGCATAATAAAAATGATGGCATAACATGCAACACAGGTCAATACTGAGGTATGTAGAGTTAACATGGGCATAGGAGATATTATAACACACTATAGCATGTACATAAAATATATAATAGCGTATAAGTAAGAAGTATAGTTAATGGTTAAATATAGTAAGTGGTTAATGGTTAAGTAAGAAGTATAGTTAATGGTTATGGTTAGGCTCTACATTTATCTACTTCCTTAAGCCTCTTAAGAAGGGTCATGATGTTCTGCGCCATCTGCCAGGGTCACAGCAACCACCACCAGAGTCTCCTTAATCAACCCCTTCAACCCACAGCATCTCGCTCAAAATGCTCTCCTCCACATTTGGACTTTTCTGAGAAGATGGAGGAACTGTTGTATGCAGGGACTAAACGATCTCTGTCCATCACAGCTAGCCAACAGGTTTTACCCCCAAAATTCAGGGCACCACCCCCTCCTCAGAATAGATCTCTTTAGCCTGTGCAACATCATTAGCAGACTTCAGTTAGCACTACTGATAAAAGCGGCAGCATACAGAACAGTGACAAGCCTATTTCAGATATCCATGACAACACTACTTTTCTAGACATTAACCGGATAAGCTGTATGTAGAAACATAAAAGGCAGTTTTGAAGTGCATCGCTGTTTTAGTAAATATTATACAAAAAGCTGTTTTGAAAACACGCCAGAGCCCAATATGCCAGGAATGCACTCTAATCCTGATTAGATTAGTGACACAAGCAATAGGGCTTTTTCAAACATGCAATAAACTACTGTGAGAAGTGTGGCACATCAGTCTCAGACAGCCCACGGGTCTTCCATCACCAGTACCAAACAAATATTTTTGAGTATCCAAACTATAAGACCATACAGTCTAAATTTAAAGTGTCTTACTAGTTAGCAGAAGGTAATAGTGCTTTTCTCAGTTAAATGGCCCCTCCAAACTCTGATCTTATAAAATCTATGGCAAACTGGTAAGAAAGGAGATGGAATGGTTGCTTTATTCAAAGAGACCAGGCGACAGTTTTGGATCTAATTTTATTCAATTTCCGTATGCTCCCATCAGGCCAAATTCTACAACACAACACAATTCCCAATCACAATTATGCAGATGATAGAAAGATGCACTCAGCTTTCTCACTGGATGATTACAGCCCAATTTAGGCAGAGTACATAAATAAGTGGGTGAGACAAAACTTCTTAAAAGTTGAATAAAGACAAAACAGAAGTTTTGATATTTGCCAACAGAGAGGATAGTGGCGTAGGTTTCATTTCAACTCTGGGGGGACATTGCTCACGCCTCCCTACCTAAAACATTAACACATATCACCAGTGCTTCCAGTGTTGTGTTTAAGTTGGTTCGGTCTAGTGTGTTTTATTTTGGCTCTTCACGTTTTGTCTCGGTCTTGTTTTGTTGCTAATAAATCGTTCTGTGTTACGGAGACTTTCCTCGGCATCCCACTTCCTTGTCAAGTCTCATCACAGGGAGGGTTAGTGAAATCCCTAAAGATGATCACTGAGTGCCGCCACTTTACTTTAGTAAGTTAAACTGGACAGTAGACTGACATAATGAACAGCAAACATGGTGTGGGACTCAAATGATTACATTTCTAGAAAGTAGCTCGCAATATATCCTTTACTTTTTATATCTTCTTCTTACTTTTACTTGAGAACAGATTTTGGTTACTCTACCCACCTTTGCCTATGGGAGAGGAGCGTCTTAAAATTAGTGCTTATCTTGAATCTAGGGATCTAAAACCTTAAGACCTAGTCAATAGTCTTGATATTCTAATAGACTCAGATCTCACCTTTACTGGCCACATCAAATCAATCACCAAAACAGCTTTCTATCATCTCAGGAAGTATAGCTAGAATCAACCACTTAATGCCTCAACAAGACCTAGAGAAACTGCTGAATACTTTTACCTCCAGCAGGGTTGTGATGGGCTCCAAACTGAGCTCCTCTGAAACACCATTGAACAGCTGTGTATTCAGAACGCAGGAGTTTTAACCAGCACAAAGAGAACATGGTACATTACTACACTTCTAAAATCTGCACACTGGCTTCCAGTTAGTTATACAATTGATTCTTCTCAAAGAGTAGAACCCTAGGAGCAACTCCTAGAATTCAAACCAAACACATTGAAGCAGCAATTAGCTCTTACGCTACACTTAACTGGCGCCAACTCCAGTTATGTGCTAGGTCATGTAGTCATTTTTAAATCCAGGTTAAAAGCATTTCTGTTCTCTTGTGTTTAGATGAACCCCTTAAATATATATAGCAGTACTTTATTCTGTTATTTTTATTATTATTTTATTGTATTTTAGTCTTTTTTAGTATTTTCCTCTTTTAATTAATTTTATTTCATTATTTATTATTACTATTATCCATTTTTCATTTCAATCACTAGTATTTTATTTTATTATTTATTACATTTTTATATTTAAAAATTTATTTTATGTAACTTTTTAAACATTTTATTTTGCAAAATCCTTCCTGAGCTGATAGATCTCAGCTGTGATGAGCTGTATTATTTCATTCTACATCTCTGAGTTTGTTCACCATTTGAAACTCACCACGTGTTACACACAAACATAATATATTTACCTAGTGTCGCGTAATGTTCTTGCGCGCCGCTCCTTCTGCAGGTGGGTGAGGTCCGGAGAGGTCCTACAGCTGCAGCAGGACCCACAGTGCTGCCAGGAGAGCAGCTATGAGATCAGGCAGCTTTCCCTGAGCTGCAGAGGAGCCATGCCAACCAGCTACTCCTACAAACACATCACCGGCTGCGAGTGCAAGTCCGCCAGCTGACGTCCCCACGTCTTCAAAGCACCACTTTAGTGCAGGAGAATGAGCTGGCGTGACCTACGCGGGCTGTCGCCAGTTTTGTTTATATGATCAGTTTTAAGTGATAATTGAGACCGTAGATTAGAGCTGGTTTCCTGCTCCACCTTCTGTGTGGTGTTTTCTGCTTCCTGCTGTTGTGGCTCAGATTCCCATCCGGAAGTGCTGTGCTGCACCTTGTTCTTTGGAAGATGATTAAATACACTTGTGGTATTTACATACTGGATGTGTTTACCGTTAAAGACCATGGAGTAATGGAAAGTGAAATAATCGTTAGATAACAGCATTGATTTACTCATATGGGATGCACATTACCTATTACCTGTCTTGAATTCTTTCTACTCTTAATCTTAAAATATCACAGTCATTTTTGTTTTGTTTTGCATTTCATTAGCATGATTGTAAAATGATTAATGATTGATTCATCTAATAAAAATATTGCATCACATAAATGAGTATCATATAGTTATTTAATAAAAATGCTAATGTAAATAAGGCACTTTAAAAGGGTCATCACACATAATTATATATAAAAAAAATATAGAAGATTTATAATATTTTACAAAATGACTCAACAGATATTCCTTTGGAAATCCCTTTGGTTAGGTCTACATCAACAATGTCTTATAGTACTAGTATTTTGAACTGCAGTGCTGTATCTGCTGGTACTAAAGCAAATATTCATATTTGAACTAAAGTGAAAGGTCTCCAATAGCTTCACAGAAAAGGTATAACAACATGTCCTTGGAATAAGCAACACGCGATCTATTTGCTTACAATGATAGTGGAACCCATAGAAAAGGCAACAATTCACTTGATAATCTGTGTTAAATTGGCTTGTTTAGTCTCCTGGAGATGCTATAATAATGAGTAATGCACAGCTGGGTGTTCCTCCTCTTTAAAAAACACTTTTGTTGAGGGCAATCGACTGACATGATCAAGAAGTTCATTGTTGGGTTACTGATACAGGGGTCAGGTTTTAAATGCTGGTACAAAGTCCCATTTTGAAAGCCTCCCACTCTCTCACTCTCTCTTTCTCTCTGTCTCTCTCTGTCCCATTAACTTCATTCTGAATAACTTGCGCTTGAGTGCAGGTAAATTGCCTATTTTTTCTCTCTATATATATTTTTGTCAGTAGAGGTTTGATTTATATTTTTGCATAAAAAAGTTGAACTGATTAATGAGTATATTTGGATTATATCTTGAGTATACAAATTTGTGAATACAAAAGTGTAGAAGGGACCAAGAATCCACTACCAATCCATTATTTCAACATTCATCAAAATGTAATTTTTGAAATGATTAATCTTTTAATAAGTAAACTAATATACATTAGTTTTACTTGTTTTACTCCTTTGAATACATTACTTAAAAGAATGAATTTATTTGAGAAATACTTCTTTAATACTGAAGAATATCCCTTAACAAGAATCCCATGTCTGCACATTTGTTTCATGCAGTGAAATTATTGTAATGCTGCACAATTCTGTAATGCTGCAAATTACAGCATTTCATTGTTGTATTTCATTCAGAGAGCAACACAATTTCTAGAATCATGTGCATCCTCAAATCCTAATGAATTTCACAATTTAACTTTATTTTGTAAAATGTATTAACATTGCTTGATAAATGTTCATGAATATCTGATGGGCCCACACTGGGCTAAGTGTTTGGCTCTTCTGGGCAAATACATTATTTTTATTCATGGACTTTATAAGATGCAAATTCATTTGAAAGAATAAATGCATTAGATGCAATACCTGAAATGCATTGCTGGTAATGTTCTTTAAAGTATGTAAAAATATTGTAAATATTTCAAACAAGTTGTAATTTGGTTCCTAAAGTGTTTCAAGTGGCTTTAATGATGATCTTACCATTAAATTGAAATATTAAATATAAATATATTTTAATAAGTCATTATTTCACTAAACATACCTAGTATAAACAACATTAGAATAGTATATTGCAAATACTTTTCTATATACCTTTGGTATAAAATAAAATCGGTCTAGTTTGATTTGTGATATATGAATTCATAATTTCCTGGCACAAGCAATTACAAAGAGCACCGCACCCATTGTCTTTACCATCAAACCAGCATCAACACAATATTTACTGAAGGAAATGCACATGGTCTTCAAAATCTCAGATTTTTTCAAAGCCCCTTTCCTCTAACAGGAAATGTGCAACATTTCCTGATCTGCCTTATGGAGAAGGCCCACAGGGGCTATTTCCTTCAGCCTGTTTTGTACTAAATTAAACAATAGAGCTCTAAAAAAAAAGGAAAAGAAAAAGGAATTTTTGCACGTGAAGCGCAACATTGGCTGCAGCAGCAAACCACCTGAGGCTGAGGAATTTCTGCAGTGGGTCTTTATTATCTTCACCCTTCTCCTTTCCTTGCAGTGTACCATGAGTGCAGAGAAAAATACACCAGGGCAACCATGCAGCTCCCAGCTAAAGGTTAGTCTCAATCTTTTGGCATCTCTTCTCACTTTACCAAAATTGCAGCAGAGTAACCAATAAAAAGATGGAGCTCTATAGTTTCAAATGAGCCTTTAGATGATATTAATTTTCTTTATGTGTCAGTCTGAGGCCTTAAAAATTGGTTTGCGGGATCTGTGGTTAGATAAAGATCTTATGTTTGACTGTAAACATCTGACTCAAACCTCTAATCCACAAGCAAACATTGAGAACATCAGCAAATGTGAAAGAACACGCAGTGCAATGTAGTCATTAGAAGAAGTCATTTGCGAGGCCTATTTTTAGAATGATGGTAAAATGTTTGTGTGCTCAGAGCCGAAACCTCATTATCAAAATACATTAGATCTTTTTTAATATACATTTAAGAATGCTTACATGTATGCACAAACATACACACACACACACACACACATACATGTGTGCACTAGGGCGAACACATACACACAGGCACACAGACATTTACACAAGCACACATGCACACACACACACACACACACACACACACACACACACACACACACACACACACACACACACACACACACACACCATAGTCTGCATGCTCACACTGACATTCATGAGCACAGAATATGTAGTCTTAAAACATACAAAGATCAAAGATTTAGTTTTGTTAAATCATCCATTCACTAGGATTATATGGTTGGGAAAGGGGGGGGGGGGGGGTGTTGGTTACTTGTGCTTATTTAGTTCTCCCCATAGAGAGGGTTACTGGATACATCATGCTTACAAATGTCTCACTGAGTAATATGAGTAATAAAATGTTTTGCAATTTCTGTGTGTATGTGTGTGTGTGTACATTTGTCTGTCACAGATGTTTTTGTTCTCCTTGTCCGTTGTCTACTTTGCCAAAGCGTTGCAGGGCAGTTACATGAAGAGCTCAGTCACGCAGATCGAGAGACGTTTCGACATCCCTAGCTCCCTCATAGGTGTCATCGATGGAAGCTTCGAGATTGGTGAGAGCGGAGACACACTTTCAGCTGTGTTGGAACTTGTCAGCATTTCTTACCTGATCACACCATTTGGCTGTAACCACCAAAATCCCAAGTACACAGAGGTGTTGTCCATGAGGCAACCATTCCTAAAGCCGCATGATTTATGAAAATAAACTCACAGTTGGAGTGAAGAAGCCTGAAGTTTTATTTCACTAACCGACTGGTTTATTTTTGCTCCTGTAGGTAACTTGCTGGTAATTGCCTTTGTGAGTTACTTTGGGGCAAAGCTCCACAGACCCAGGCTGATAGGAGGAGGCTGTCTGATCATGGCTCTCGGGTCCTTTCTCACCGCCCTTCCTCACTTTTTCCAAGGACCGTAAGTTCCAATAGACGTGGAAACTTTTGCTTATTCCCCCTTTTTAAAAAAACACATCATTTTCTGCCCATACAATATTCTAAGTCCATATCTATAACAATGTTCAGTGTATAGCTGGTCGATGGGTCTTTTTCAGTATTTAATTAGACAAGAGTTCTAGCTTTAACTTGTTTTTTGAACAGGTACAAATATGAGACAACAATTTCACATGTCTCTGAAACAAATGTGACTGAGACCATTCTGCCATGTCTAGTCAATGGGAGCCTTCCAGGAAAAGAACCTACTGCAATGAGTCAAGCAGGTGAGAGACAGCCAGCTTGAACAACTGTGTGCCTTTTTTATTTCTAAAGGCAAATTGCCTATATCAGTAACAGCTGCTAAAGATCAGTTTTACTTGCTCCCTAAAATACTATGCATGTACATTGCTGTAAATATAATTCATGCCTCTGTGGATAAATATCTATATGTATATACCTATGATGGATAATCATAATAATGCACTGATGTTAAACATAAATTCTTACAATAATGACTTTTGACTTTTTACACCAAAAAGACTCCAAAATAAAAGTCACTAATATGTGTGTGGGACGCTGCTACCTGATATGTGTCTTCGGGTCGTGTCTGGAGCTGCCTAAAAGTGACCTTTGCTCCTGCAGAGTGTGAGAAAGTGGCAGGATCCTCGCTGTGGGTCTATGTGTTTCTGGGTAACATGCTGCGTGGTATTGGAGAAACTCCGGTCATGCCGCTGGGAGTATCCTACCTGGATGACTACGCCAGAGAGGAGAACACAGCCTTCTACCTGGGTACGATGGGAGTGGAAGAACCTTCCCCTTTGGCATGGCTCCAAGCCCTGATAACACACTCCCTTGCCACTGTTATTGTATTATACTATGACTTAAAACACCAGAGGTAAATATGTTGGCATATGGCAAAGGAAATTATACTTTTGCCCTGGTTTGCATTGACAGTATGACTGAATCATTGCCAAGCTTAGCTGAGTGGCAGAGCTCATTCATTCAATCAATTTGGGTTTAAAGCATTCAAATTAGCATAACAGAGATCACTTTATCTATCTTGCTCTCATTATATTCACGATGTACTCTTCAAGGACTCAGAAAATATCTGAAAGACTCTGACCTTTGAGAGTAGAGTTAAGTACAGGGGGATGTGACGAATTATGGCTTTGTAATGACTGATATCTCAGTCTCTTTCTTAACCCTCTCACTCCAAAACACAGCATGCATACAAACCATTGGGATCCTCGGGCCTATGTTCGGCTTTATGCTGGGCTCCTTCTGCGCTAAACTCTATGTGGACATTGGAGCAGTGAACTTGGGTAAATATTTTCTTACCATTACCAAAAGAGCAGCCTCTGTTAACTGCTGTTTTTGTATATCTCTAAAATCTCTCTCCCAGTAAGTGTATGAAAAGCTGAATTGAGAAAAGATCAGATCCCCAAATATAACTGGTCAGAAACAATATGAATTAAAGCACCAACCCAGTAAACTCCCAGCAAGTTATTCCAATCACCCAGCATTCCTACCTAGTGCCGTTTCTCCGACCTCTGCCTGTCCCCTAATTTTCTCCGACCTCTGCCCGTCCCACCAATCTTGTTCCAAAATATGACAAGGGTGGACTTTTGGGAAGGGCATGAAAGATAATTGGGTACAGTTTGGGCTAAAGTGAGAATCTGGACCTTCTGGTGATCCCTGTGAACTGGGCTGAGAAACACTGGTATAGAACGTATAAAACGCACAGTTGTGATAACTTCAGTGTTTAGAAGTCATGTCTGTCAATTTAGTGCCTATTACCTAATTTAAAGTCAACCAGGATTGCAGCGTTAGTTTATTTTAGCATGACCTGTCATGGTGTGCATCAAGAATTAGCTAGAGGTCGTGATATTTTTTATCTTCATCTTGCAAAGGATAGTAGGTCAGAGTTTACTCATGGACAGCGTCTCATTCTTCTGTCTGCCCATTTGTAACATCCTGATTATCGACTTGTGCGCAGTGTGTTAAAGGGCATCTGTCATTAACTCCTAACCCCCATTTCATTGCTTGGCTGTTCCTGCACAAACAGTTTTAAAAGGTCAGCGACTTAGCTGCTGCCTCTGAATATTCCTGCTTCTGTCTCCAAGCAGAGCTTATGATTTGTTTTTATATTTTCACTATGATTTTTCAATAATTCTAATAATTCTTAAATGAATTACTGAGTTTAATGTTATTGTGTAATGTTAATGTTAGAGCTCGGGCATGTACTAATCAATTTATTTTATATAATAGAAGCCACAAAAACTGACTGTAGTTCTCAGTATGAGGTCGAGCACTGTGAGAAACACCTTTTTATGTTATTTGGGCAAAGGTCCACCCACAATAATGTGCAAGAAAAATGACAGGACCTCTCAGGTCCCCAGGGCGGGAGTTGACATGTCTAATTAGTTGACTCCCAGTCACTTCTCAGCCCTCTCTTTACGTTTCTTCTGCACAGACATCATCTCCATCACCCACAAAGACTCACGCTGGGTAGGCGCCTGGTGGCTTGGTTTTCTGGTGACTGGAGCCGTGATGTTACTGGCCGGCATTCCGTTTTGGTTTTTGCCCAGGTCACTGCACAGGCAAGGAGAAGAGCCTGCCACAAAAAATCTCGAAGCCACTGAGGGCGAACAGGACGGCTTCATCGCCGCAGATAGCAGCAACATCCGCTCGTCTGAAAAACCAGCCCCTGCCACCATGTCTGCCCAGGTCAAAGGTGCCTTTGAAAGAAGTTTCACCTATTTGGTAGAAAGTTGTTTTACTTTGATGTTTTATCTAAGAATTTAAGAGATGTTTTCTAGTGTTTACACTTGAATTAATGTTTATATAAAAAAATGTAAATGAATTTTAATACTCACCCTGAAAAAGGTCTATATTGAACACATATATGTTACAATTCCTTTTTATGTTATGGATCTGTAAATTACCCCAAATCACTGGGGTAGACACTGGGTCAGAATGTTAATGAATGTTAATGTTAATGATGTTCCATCATTGACACTTACTATTTTATATACATTTCTTAGTTAATTTAAATAACAGTTTCTCTTAGAATTTCACATTATCTTCTTTCATAAAGTGCTGTAGGCACCACAATGTACCATAAATGAGGTACCGGGTGTTTGTCTTGGTATTCTTCAGATTTCCTCCCATCTTTGAGGAGACTCTTCAGCAACACAATATATATCCTCCTTATCTGCACGGGGCTGATACAGGTTAATGGCTTCATCGGTATGATCACATTCAAGCCCAAGTACATGGAACAGACTTACGGCCTGCCACCATCTAAGGCCATCTTTCTGATAGGTAGGTGTTTGCTTTTACCCAACTTGCCAGCTGTTCATAAGTGGAGCAGGCTTATAAACATAATGCAAAATGGGTGTCATGTTTAGCAGGTGAGATTATGGCCTTAACATGGCCTTGTAAGTGATTAATGGGGTGTGTGACAATTCAGAACGATGTCTTAATAAGCTTTTGTTATCTCTTTGTCAGTTTTACAAGTCTTAGATTTGTACATTGACAAAAAAAAAAACCTTTCCAATTTGTCATCGTCATTTAATCCGTGAAATTTAAAACAAATTCACTTTTACTCATTTGTCCTTTAAATCATGTTAAAACCACCATGTCCACACAGGTACCCACTAGTTACCAGTTGTAACAGCAGTGTTAATGTTTGGATAGTGTACTGGTCATGGACCAGTGCACCCGTGCTGGTAGACATTCTGCACTCCTTTCCTGCCAGGCATCATGAATCTACCTGCCGTGGCCTTGGGAATCATTATGGGGGGCTTCATGATGAAACGGTTCAAACTGAATGTGCTTGGCGCGGCCAAGATCTGCATCGGCGCTTCCTTCTTCTCATTCATCTTACTGCTCAGCCAGTACTTCCTGAGCTGTGAAAACTCTGCTGTGGCTGGGCTCACTGTGTCCTATCAGGGGTAAGTGGCTCTGCATGGGACTCTTTCCTCTTCATAACACTCCAGGGGAGGCCACGCTTACAACTTGTCGCTGTGGGACTGCTCAGTGTCTGCCTTTGGTGATACAGACTTGTGGATCCTTTGTAGAGTTTTCAAAAACATTATAATGCTTACATCAACTAGAAATTTAAAATGAATCAATTAATAGGCTTGAGATATATTAGGAACTTACATAATATTGTAACATGCGGTGGCCCAAGTGCCGCAGGGCGAGAGGCAGGACGCACAGACTCCACCGACTGGGACGAACATTTATTTACATTTAACATGTAACACTAACAGCACTCACAAGAATCACTCACACTTAATACAAACAAAAACCGATTAACATTAAACACGTACGGTGAACACTAATACAATGAACACTGACTGTTACATCCACACGTTACGTCGACAATAACCAACACCTTGCACTCTTTGCCACGGGTTTATATACATTTAGACAGACGAGGTGCAGGTGTGTGCAGGTGTGGTTACAAACAAACAGCCCTCCCACTGTACGTGGCGGGCCCAACCACGTGACTCGGTGGAGCCGAGCGTTCCATGACAAATATATCTCTATGGTGCCTTTATCCCTTATGAATTAATGTATTCATAACAGTTTGGAAGTATATGCTTATTCATACTTTATATGCTTATTCAAAGATGTAAAAACAAACCACTTCCTGGTGGGTTTTTATACCAGTAAAACCAATTCCAGATCCACTGTGTTCCAACTCCTTTGTGTTAACAGAATGCAGATTTTTCCAGTTGTTGCCTAATGAAGTTTGGCAAAACAGAGCCTTGGTCAAGTGCCCAAAGCAGTGAATTATAACAGTTTAACCAATAGATGGAGATGGTTTGGTGGACTTATGACATTCCTTGCAGAGTCGTGCAAGAAATTCCATTTCTGAGTTCTTGGTCTCACCCTGAATCTGTCTGCTAGTGTTCAGGAGGTATCCTACCAGCAGCAGAGCCTGCTGTCCCAGTGTAACTCGGTCTGCTCCTGCTCTTTGAGGCACTGGGACCCAGTGTGTGCCTCCAATGGCTTGACATACACCTCCCCCTGCCTTGCCGGCTGCCAGAGCTACACAGGTGCTGGAAAGGAGATGGTGAGCTGTCCTGCCTCAGGTTGCCGCAGCCAGGCTTGGGTTATTACAGAATCTAGAAACAGTGGTGCATATTCAAAATACAAATATGAAAAATCTGTATTCAATCTATAATATATTCAATACAGCAACAGACAGATTTTAGCAATAATTGTTATATTATTATATATTATTTAATTATTAATTTGGCCATTTTAGATATTTGTTTTTAATGCCTAACCTGTTTGAATACCTTTTAACGGAAGCAGTACACTAATAAAGAATGTTTATGAATGCTTTCCATGAATTAGGTCTCATATTGGCTTCAGTTAACATTACTCCCACCAGCATTCAAAATATGCATTATTAGATGAATGTTAGAAAGACAAAAGACTGCAGCCTGTTTGTGATAATCCCAGTGGTGGATATTTTCTTTTTCTCAGAATCGCCAGAATCAGATAGAAAAAAAGTGTTGGATTGGATTATGGGTTTTGCCTAGTGCATTCATGTTTGATTCATATACACTTTTTATTACAGTTAGAATCTTAGAATTGTCTCATGTTGGAGAGGGTAGTACAGTAACATTTGAAAAACCCTTCCAACCGTGGTTTTCAGATTTGTTTGGATCTCTTATCCTTAAAGGTTTTCCATAACTGCACCTGCGTTGGAGAGGCTCATGCGCCAGCTGTGAACAGGTCTGTGGTGCTGGGGCAGTGCCCCCGGGACCAGGCATGTGAGCATATGTTCAAGATCTACATGGGGGTGTCGGTAATAACTGCCTTTATCTCGGCCTCCGGAGCCACTCCTGGAACTATTATTCTGCTCAGGTAGGTTCATGCAGGTGGAGAGGTCACTACATTTACCACTCACCTGGTCAGGCTTTAATGCAAATGATCCTCTTGGATGTGCTTTTCCTCTTAGGTCTATACAGCCAGAGCTGAAGTCTTTGGCTCTGGGGATGCAGACACTGATAGTCCGGACCCTGGGTTAGAGGGCTTCTCTTTTACTTACTCTCAACATTTTGATAAAACTGTAATGACCATTTATGGTGTCTGCAGTAGACAACGCCTTTGAAATAATTCTGCTTCATTTTCAGGTGGAATCCCTCCTCCGATCTATTTTGGGGCTTTGATTGACAGGACGTGTCTGAAATGGGGCACAAAGCGGTGTGGGGGACGAGGGGCTTGTCGACTCTATGACGCGCATGCCTTTAGGTGAGTGCTTGCACACCTTTTACAAATGCACTCAAAAACTCATTCATTTCTTTAGACAAGAAAAACAGATTCTTGCAAGACATAAAAATAGGAACATTTAGGGTTATTTAAGAAAATACACAAAGTATGAATGTGACCCTTTTCACTGTGAAATAGCTAGGTTTTGTTAAATTTAAACAAACAAATGTAGTTTAAAACTGTAACAGCATTAGTGTGCGCTGTAAATTGGGGCAAAAAAAAGGTATATAGCACCCTCTAGTGATCAACTAGACACTCAAAGTGTAACTTTTAACAACTCTTTGGTCGAACTGTAAAATACTTTGGGTTAAATATCATAAGAGGTAACTCATTTTATTGTGTTTTGTGAGTGTCAGTCTGTGCAAAATTGTAAAACTTAATTTGCAGGTACCTTTTTATGATTCACTCTCATAGCCCAGGTGATGTTTACACTACTGTCTGTAATTCTGTCAACCTCCTGCCCTCCAGAACAAGGTTCCTGGGGCTCATTTATGGCCTGTATTCCCTGTCTTACCTCCTGTATGGGCTGCTGTACAACCGTTTGGCCCACCAACAGAAGTGTGAGGCCCTGCAGAACCAAGAAAAGGCTATGGAGCAGGAGGACAATGGCACGGCTAGCAGCAATGGAAACGCCCCACTGGCTTTCGTGAAATGCAAGGAGGACCTGCACAAGGAGACCACTATATGAATATATTAGATGAATTCATATATGCTAAAAGCAGACATGTTATTTAGGCTATCGTGATGCTGTATGTGTGATATAAATCTTACATAATTGTACAGTTTGTGATGTATGGAGTGTGAGGCTGCGTGTAGACCAGGAGGCATATGTTACAATGCCATATGCACAGTAAAATGCACCACCTACCGCCACTTTGTGTTATTACACAGAGTTCCTTGCACTGACCACTGTTAGATTACTGCAGTGCCTAATTAGGAAGTAGCCATAAAACTAATCTGTAAATATGCAAAATATACACTAAAATGTTACATTACTGTCAGAATGCCAAAGCGCATTTATATCTACATTATGTTGAGGTCTGTTTGCCTCTGGTCAGAGCCCAGTAACACAGCTCTTGCTACATACTGTATGCTTTAGTGTAAGAATATTTTTAGCATATTAATGCTTAGCATTTTAATTTAAAGAGCATAATGCTCAAGGTCATGATATTCATAAAGGTGATTCATTTAGTTTTAATTTGCAGTTGTCTTGTTGTATTGTTCCGTTTTATAAAGGCCCAGTAAATGAATGGGACACAGCGAACACTCGTAACATTATGCACCTGTATATAAAGAATGTGGTTTTGCTGTATATTTGTAATTCCAAGTGTCTAGACTGGTGGGACCAACTGCAAGTTTTTACAGACCTTCCTTTTGACTTTGCTTTTCATTTTCACGTGTACAGGATCTTAAAATTAAACCCCACAGAGAATATTATTTTGAGACCAGTTCTTTGCAACAATGTGATGGTGTGAACAACAGGATGAGACAAGCTTTCACTGCCTATAGCAGGTTCAGTTTAGATCCAATGATCCAGATTAATTATACTTAAACTGGTCTTAGAAAACAGGATCTAATGAAACAGTGCCATAAAAGTGCATCTCCTCCTTATTTATAATAAAGGTAGCAAGATACAGGAAGAAAAAAAATCAACATTGTGCTGAATCTTCTGGTGCTCATAAACACTTTCCATACCACCTGGCAGTAATATTAGGCCATTAGCCAGCATAGATAACACTGTGATAAACATGATGATGGTGTTGAAGTTAGGCTTCCAGACTTGGTTGTGTGTAGCAGGAATGTGGCAAAGTCCTAATCTCTGTTCTGATTTTGGCTTGCAGAGCTTCTTGGCATGCCTGTGCCCCAGGCTTCTAGAAATGCTAATAGCACATTTTCTTTGGCCAAAGTCTTTTGGGAACTGCTAGAACAAAATCGCCCCTAAGAAAGTCAGATGAGTGATCATTGTTGGACAAAACCATGCCCCATGACAAGTGTTGCATTGGGAAAAGACTGTGAACTGTGTTCTGCGAAGTAGTGCTTGGTTCCTTATTATAGTAATTCGTTTTTTAATTTACTCATATGCAGATACTCGAAACATCATCAGCAACAACAACAAAAATGAGTTCAAAAGAACAATAAAGACAGTGAAAGTAAGTTCTGTCTTAGTGCTCGGACAGGACAAAAACACATACGATGCACACACATCAAAAAAAATAAAAGTAAAGTGTCAATGGATATAAACAAACCATGACAACACTGATGTGCAGTCTTTCTTGGGGTGAATGCAGCAGTCTTTTAGAAGTGCCTGTTGTGGTGTGGGGGTCCCCCTCGATCGGGCATGTGGCTAGAATCGAAATGCCCCGGAGGCCTTTGTGTGGGCTGTCTGTGTGCGACTGCAGCCAGAGGCTGGAGATATGAAAGGAAGCTGTTCTGAGGAAGGCCCACCCACCCCTGGGTTCCAGGATTTGGAGACACCTGATCCTTCTTAGCTCAGGCACCTTCACCTTGGCCTACTTTCACCACCCCTCCCCTCTCTCGTTCCCTTGCCCTCTCTCTTCCTGCCCCACCACATTCTCATTCTGTTTTTCAGCTCTTTCTTTCAGTTTGCTCAGCACTCTTTCTTTCAGTTTGCTCAGCATTACTGCCGAATTCTCCTCTTGGGCACCTGTTCAGCTCTTTCTTCAGGCTTCTTTATTTCCCCTGTCGGCAGATGAGTGGACGGCAGAGACTGGAAGAGGAGAATTTCTAGAGCTCGATCAGGAGGGATTAGAACCAAGTATGGAAACCCACTGACAAAGTTCTTTTTGTGTTCCTTGAGCTTCGACTTCTTGCTGAATCCAGCTCGCTCGCTTGCCCCTCTTTCTTCCCTGCAGCAACATAACACAAGGGAGAAGCTTTGCTTTTATTGTGTTCTTTTTTTTTGTTTGCGATTTTGTAAATGTTAGTGCTGAAAAGCTGATCCTTGCCTGGACCAGAGTTTGGAAGGTTTCTTCTTCTGTTTTAATCCTCACAGTATCATAAGGTGAGTATCATCCCTCTAAATTACATCTTGATGCAGCACCCACATTCACATTGTTCACGTGAAGACTTGTATGGTTGTCTCATCAGCAACCGATTGCACATATATGTCATTGAAGCTTGAACAGGCTGGTCAGCTATTTTTTATTAACAACTACCAAATAAAAACTTTATTTACCAACGGTTCCCAGGATCAGAATGACTGTCCCAACTATAGATGATAACACAACCGCAAATGGCCCTGACAAAAAGTCCACCAAAGACTCCTGCTGTTCTGCTTTTAAGGTGTGTGTGGGGGGGGTGTATGTGAGTGCATGTGTGTTTGATGTTTCTCATATACTTCAACATATACTTTAAAAATAAGTTAACTCCAGGCACTGTGCTGGCGCTTGATTGTCCCCTGCTTCTCTCTGTCTAAATCCCACAGATGTTTGTCATGTCCCTGTCTTTCGCCTACTTCTCCAAGGCTTTGGCTGGCACCTATATGAAGAGTTCCATCACTCAGATTGAACGGAGGTTTGACCTTCCTAGCTCTACTGTTGGCCTAATCGACGTCAGCTTTGAGATGGGTATGCAAATGCAGTGTGTGTGGACAGTGTGCTGCTTTCAAATCCACCATTTCTTTTTCACTAGAATCATGGCCAGCATGTTTTGAGACGTGTGTAATTTTCTGTCTGCTTCTGAGGTTCTGACTGCTGGTTCACCTAACATTGTTCTCTTGCAGGTAACTTGCTCTTTCTAGTTCTAGTAAGCCATTTTGGAGCCA
This sequence comes from Electrophorus electricus, assembly GCF_041902795.1. NCBI lineage: Eukaryota > Metazoa > Chordata > Actinopteri > Gymnotiformes > Gymnotidae > Electrophorus > Electrophorus electricus. The sequence goes on from NC_137507.1 coordinate 16,319,331, forward strand.
ATATGCACAGACCCAGGCTCATAGGCTCTGGCTGTTTTTTAATGGCGGTTGGCTCTGCTGTCACTGGTCTTCCACACTTCTTCATGGGACGGTATGTTTGCTTCACTACTGCAGTAGACCCTTTGCATGGCCATACATCATTTTGAATTCCACTGAATCTGGCTCTTGATAAACAAAGATAAATGATAGTTATGCCATGTAAAATGTACCAGGTACAGGAAAACACAAGATAGTACAGCAATGTGTGTTTCTCGCAGCACCTTAATTATAGTGTATGATGCAATAGTAAGGGGATGGTGAACACCCTTGAAGCTTCTTCACTGACTCATCAAAGAGCTAGGAATTTATTCTCTTCTTTGACTGTTTCATTCCTGCAGGTACAGGTATGAGACAGTGATAACAAGCTCTCTGAATGCCTCTGTAAATGTAGTTGCCTGCAGGGACATCATAATGCAAAGCAATTACTCGGATATATATTCAGAGCCATTGCAGAAAACCTACACAGGTATTATGCTCAAGTTACGGCTACACAGAAGTTCGGATTAAAATTCAAATATGCTGTTATTTATATGTTTACATTGGTAGAAACGTAATTAGCAGAAAACAATAAATCCTATAGTAGTAGTCTTAAAGGATATGTTTATAGGTTTTCAGTGTATAGTTTATTTTTAAACTGTTGTTTCCTGCCATCTGTAACAAAACATTAGAAACAGAAACTTACAGTTCCTTTGTATGGGGCTTACACACAGCCCAGTGGGGTGGTCATTTAAGCCTTGAAAAAAAAGCATAAACCCCCATATACCTCCTTTTCAAAAACAAGCAACTCAAAGTGAAGTTGACTGATTGTTTATTTTTGTTAAACTGGAATGTAAACAATGCAATATTATTTCCAGAATATGTTTTGAAAAATATAATATATAACAATATCACATTTGATTTTTTAAAAACTACTTTAAAAACATCCCAAATATAAGTCTTCCAAAGCACTAGCTGCATTAGGTTACTTCCTGTGAAATCTACTTCTAAAAGGTTTTTAAAAAACAAAATCAAAACTAGTGCTTCCTACTTCTGGACTTGTAGCAAACAAATTTGTGGAAATGTAAACTGAAGTCAAATAATCAAAGAAATGTGAAAAACATTTATTACTACTTGTTTCTGTTTTTCCCTAGTATAACATATTTTCTAGGTCAGCACAAAACCCAAGGTTTTCCTTTTAAGGGCAACAAGATTGGAACTTGACTGGATTATGAATTTAAACATAAGTGACTGTTATTGCAGGCTTGGACTGTGTGAAAGAACATGGCTCCAACATGTGGGTTTATGTGTTCCTGGGGAACGCCCTGCGGGGAATAGGAGAAACACCCGTCACACCTCTAGGGATCTCATACATTGATGACTTTGCAAAAGCAGAGAGCTCTGCATTTTACATAGGCAAGATATTTTTTAAAGACTTTTCTGATAATATTCTTATATGCAAGAGATGAATAAAAAAAATGGAATGAAAAGTGATGTTTTGAACGATTTAAAATTTAAAATAAATGCAACACTGCATTTTTTAAAATGCAGTTTTTTAATTGCTTAAGACATGAACTATGTTGTTATGAGTATTGTAAATTTCTCCTAGATGTAATTACTAATACATGATAACTATGTAAACTGTAAACAGAATGTAATTTGTGAAAAAAGTAATGGTTAGGATGGTTTTTGTTTTAGATTTAAAATTAAAAAACTAAGCCCTTGAAGCCATCACACACACAAATTAGTATTCATTTATTCATTATATTCAATCAAGACTTAACAAGTTTGAGATTTGACTGTGGTCTGTTTTTCTCTTACATTGGTCTCTAACAGCCTGCCTCCAGACAATCGCTTTGCTGGGGCCCATGTTTGGATACCTCCTTGGTTCCATGTGCGCCAAGCTGTATGTCGATATTGGATTTGTCAATGTTGGTAAGCATTCCACAAGACTCATTGATTCTGTTTCAGAGCTTTTGTGTATCTCTGAAAAATCCTTCCTGTCAGTATCACAGTACATCTGTTACAGGGTCCCTATTTATTGGGCCTGCAAATAGATTTATTCTGGATTGTTGTGACTGTGTTTCTTCTGTAGACGGTCTGGCCATCACTCCGAAGGATGCCCGTTGGGTGGGGGCCTGGTGGCTGGGTTTCTTCGTGTCAGCCACTGTCACACTACTGGCTGGCATTCCTTTCTGGTTCCTCCCCCGCTCATTACCCAAACAGGAAGCAGTACACAAGGACAACCCAGGCTTCTGTCATGGTGTCCAGGAGGCAGTGGCACATCCTGCAAGCCCGTCTATGAAACTGGCCGACATTGCGAAAGGCACTTCTTTTCCAACTTTATACAAATATGTTAAAAATGGCCTCTTTGGGGTTTTTTGTCCACAAGGGTCTAGTCAGTGTGTTCAATCGAGGCTACAAAAACCTTCAGAACTGTGTATCTTGTGGCTTTGGCTGTGTAAACAGGTGCAGTGTCTATCTTGGGTTCATAATAGACTTAAATGCCTACCCTGCATTTACAATGTGGCTTCACATGTCATTCTCTTGAGTTTGGGATGATAACAAATGTTATGAACAAACAATCTTTATGTGCATGACATCCAGGGGGCTTTCTGTTGTGCAGGTTTCTTGCCTTCGCTGAAGAGACTCTTGGGGACCCCTGCCTACTTCCTGCTGCTGTGTGGGAGTGTCCTGAAATTCAACTCACTGACTGGCCTGTTCACCTTCAAAGCCAAGTACATGGAGCAGCAGTTCGGCCAATCTGCCTCCAGAGCAAATTTCCTCCTTGGTGAGGTACTAGACATGGATTTCAAAGCCTATCTATAAGCCCAATGAGATTTAGCTTTATTATTCTGAATAATAAGGAGAATAAAAATGTTCACATTACAAATCAGTTTAAACCTCAGAAAAGCAACTATACCCCATTGAACTAAAATAAAGAATTGGAAAGCACACACAGTAATACTGGAATGTGAGGCCACCAGAAGAAACCAATGCATCATACTGGTATGCCTAGTTTAAATATATCGCTACTATGGTTTAAATTTGTAATACTTTTTTTCTATGTATTTAGATTAAAAAGTAATTTGTTTCGTTTTACTAAATGAGATGTGCCGCGTTTATTATATTGGTTATAATACAGGCTAAAATATAACAGCTAACTAAGCACGAACGAACTCAGATTCCGTTTTATTGAGTAAAACGCGCATATCATTATAATAACTATTAGTGAATAAATGAAGCATAAATAAAGTGGTAGAGAAAACTCGGCCATTTGAGAAAGTTTTGGGGACATGCGACCCAGCGTCAATTCGTGTGATATATCTTACAGTTATATCTGTAACGTTTGGTTTTAAAATGGTTTAAATCTATCTCAGCTAATCAGCTAACGTTTAACTTGGCTAGCTACTTAACACTACCTACCTAGATAATATTGAGATTATTAGTTTGTCTACAAACGATGATCACAGTCTTATTCTACACATACGAAATAGGCAAATTTCTTTTATAGTCGTAATTTTCCCTATTCTAATGAAAGCTAGCTGGCTAGCTAGGTTGATATAGTTAACTGGGTTAAGAGAGAAACACTGTTAGATAAAATGAATAAATGTGTCCATTCATACTAAATTACTGACCCCATATAGCAAAAATAACTCAATCCTAGCTAGGTTGGCTGTCTACCATCGCATTTTTCCATCGGCTAGTCGTTTGGACAACTGCAACAAAATAATAATCCTAACCTAACCTAGGTTTAGCTAGGATAACCGCAAAAGCAGATCTTTTCGCATTTTCTACCAAATAAATAAGATAACCATACTAAACTGTTAAACTAATCATATGTAGTTGGGAAAGTGGATAATGTCATTTTTTAAAACTGTGAATGAACGAGGTATATTGAAAATAACCGGCCTTCCAACACGGTAGATTAGCTAGCTATCAGACCCATATTAATCAAGATAGCAGTCCAGGAGTTTAGTAGCTGTACCCAATAAAAACCCCTTTGTTTTGCCATGTATCAGTTAATGGACAATTAGCGGGTTCCCAGCCATACAAACTTTATAGTGACTTACCTTTATTGTACAAAGTTTTCACTATTCTTTTATTGTTTATTTAAAACGATTAGATTTTTTTTTTGCTCACATCCTAGTCTCTTATTTATCATTTACAATGCTCAGGTATATATGTCTCTATTTGAAACGTATCAGTTTGTGTTCTTTTCTGACACTGATCATTCCCTCTGCCACTCAATTCTCAGTGATCGACAACACAAAACAGGTCGTCCTATCTCTGCGTTAGGAGGTAGTCCACATCCCAGGAGTAGTTTACTAAGTGACCTTCCCGACACCTTCATCCTCTGGCTCCACAAACGTTCTACAACCAAAAGCCTCTGAGCTACGTCAGTGATGTTCGCTGAAACTAAAGCTCTTGTGCTCCGTGCCCAAAGGTGTGCTGAACCTGCCTGTGATCTCAGTGGGGATATTCCTTGGCGGATTGCTGATGAAGAGGTACAGGCTGAGTGTGGTGTCGGGAGCCAAGTTCTCATTCCTCACCTCCTTCTCAGCGTACCTCCTCCTGCTTCTGCAGTTCGGCACCAAGTGTGACAACCCGCGGCTGGCTGGCCTCACCGTCTCCTATAACGGGTGCTGTGTCAAGTACTCTTTGGTTAGCAGAACCATCCCCCAGTCCGGTTCTGGTAGAGAAAGGATGAAATTAGCTTGGTACTTATATGCTTAAGTATCCCATCTATATATAATTTAATTATCACTTAATTTCCTTTCAGATGAAAAACGAACTACTGAAGTAAATGTATTGAGCACCCTGATGCAAAACCAAACACCACTGAATGGAAGGAAATCTTTGCATATGTTTCATGTCAGTAACATATGTAACTACTAACTCTTACCCCCAGGACCCCTCAGATTTCTTATGAAGAGCGAACGCTGTTCTCCCAGTGTAACCTGGGCTGTGTATGCTCTGCAGCTGAATGGGAGCCAGTGTGCTCTGACAATGGCATCACATACTTGTCTCCGTGTCTGGCGGGATGTACGAGCTCCACTGGCTATGGCAAAAACACGGTAATGACCTAGACAAGTGGTGAAGACAAATGTGTGACTCAACTCACAATGTTCTCCTCCAAATAATTTTTTTATTTTTTTTATTTTTTACCCGTTACCATTAGCATGGGAAGTGCGGTGTTGTCAATGCTGTAAGCCCCCTTGTGGAGGTAGCAGGCTATAACATCTTACACTCAGCAGTAATAGTAATCTTTAAAAAAAATTAACCAAAAAATGTAAAAACATACATTCCATGAAGAATAGATTTAAACAGAGGTGCAGGGATGTGTGGAAAAATATATTTAAATCATTGAAATTATTTGTTGAGACTCCTCAACCACCAGGAAGCTGCATCCACACAGGCAAGCAACAACAACCAAAAGTGAATTTCAGATTTTTCAACAACATTAAGCAACATTAACGTTTCCAAAAAACAAATGTTATTAGTAGTTTTAATGTTTGTAATGAGTACTGTAGGCCTTCCTGTTTTGTTTAGGTGTAGGTTTTGGCTGCCAGCCTAGTGAGTGTGATGCGCATCAAAAAAAGAATGACATTTTACATCAATTTGGTACCATCTCTTACTAAAAAAAAACCCCATACAGCTGCCTGTTACTTTACTTCAGTTGTGTAACTAACACATTCTTGGTTATTTTCATGCCTAAAGATGAAAGCTTAAATTTGTTATTATTTTGGTGGCCCAAAGAGACATAGTCCCTGTAAAAGGGAAAAAGCCTTTTTTCTTTTTTTCTCCCCACCCTTTGTCTTCGTCAGGTCTTCCACAACTGCAGTTGTGTGTTGACCCCCTCACCAGTAGAGGGCCGCACCTCTGTGTCTCTTGGTCAGTGTCCTCGCGGGCCTCAGTGCAGCCGGACCTTCACCTCCTACATGGCTGTGTCTGTCCTCAGTTCCTTCATTAATTCACTGGGGGTAACGCCTGCATACATGGTCATTATACGGTCAGTAATCATCTCTGGCTGCACAATATATATATATATATATATATATATATATATATATATATATATATATATATATAATCATATATAATGTTATTAGGAGTCTCACCCTTAGACTTATAAAATTAAAGTACTGTAGCCATCTTGCATAACCCAAAAAAGCCTGTGGATGGGATATCTTGCAGGTGTATTAACCCTGAACTGAAGGCACTGGCACTGGGGATTCAGACTCTAGTGATAAGAACTCTAGGTAAAGAAATCTCAAAAGAAATATTTTTGCTGTACATTGATATAAACATAAGCCCTCAAAATAGCTGAAAAGGAAATCACACTAAATATGTGATACTTACAGAACAGCAGAAGTGAGAGGCCTTAATTAGAATCATTGCTAGCTTTTATCTTTTTTTTTTTTCAAGCCATGTTAGCAGTTTAGTTAAAATATTCCTTTAATGCATAGGCTGTACAGTTTGTGTGATGTTATTTGTTGTGACCTTTCTGGTCTGTAGGAGGCATTCCAGCTCCGGTGTATTTTGGTGCTCTAATTGACTCCACCTGTTTGAAATGGGGCATGAAAAAGTGTGGCGGACGAGGGGCCTGCCGCATATACGACTCAGATATGTACAGGTGTGCTGTGTTAATGAAAACTAACGTTCTAGTAGAGTTAGCTTGTGGTAATTGAATTCATACCTAATTGTTTTATAAGTGCTTAATTTTCCCCAAATTAATTTCTTTATGTTTCCAATGACATAATAACCCTCTGGATATTCAATCTATTTTCATTGTAGTTATTAGTTTAAAATTTGAACAATAAGTTGAAGTTTGGATGGAAATTGCCCCTTTAATCAAATATCAATCATTATAAACTGATATTTCTTGAGTTTATTGAACATTTTGGTAAAGCAGTCTTACTGAAAACAGTGAAATACATTGACAGAGTAAAGCTAGACTAGCTTGCATTTTTGTTATTATTGCTTATGCTATGTTTTTTATTATCATTTATACTCTCAGCTAGAAAGTCACATGTAACATTCATTAGATGATGCGAGATGCTTAACTATATTTTGGCTCTCTTGAAATGGCTTCAAACCATGGTCAAAGGGTTGAAGGCTTAGTTAAGTAATTTTAGTAACCTATATACTTGTATTATTGCTGCAGGAGAGCAGCTTGTCTATTATGATTTCCCAGTGCCAATCTTTCAGTGTAAGCCATGCGGAGTGACTTTGCTCTCTTTCTCCCCAGAGTGATCTTTCTGGGCTTGGTCACGTGTTTGAGTGGATGCTCTTATTTCTTCGCCATTGCTGTCATTGTGCTTTTGAGGAAACAGTTCCGCAAAGAAGACATCAAGTCCCTCCAGAAGACCAAACGGGATGAGTTTGAGCTTCAGTTCCCAAAAGGGCAGCCTGATGGGTGGTCAGAAGCCTGTCCTGCTCCCTTAGGCCAGTGGGAGGGGGAAGCTGACATAACATGTTCTCAGATGCCCAAGGGGTGCCCATCAGCTGAGTGGGATCAGAAAGGGGAAAGCACGTTTGAGCAGGTTCATGGGCAAGAGAAGAGTGGACAGCAACTCAGAAGTTACCTTCACAGGACAGCCGGACCAGAGACACTGGGTCCACAGGGCTAACGGGAGTTTGCTGTAGCAACACTATCTCTCACTAGACGTTTACGTTCTACAATAAAGAGACGATGAATAACCATGTGGTCTTTCTTCATTCGAATGACCTTCATTTGTCACAGTTCACATATGGGAAGGATGTCTGGGAATTGATGGCACTAGTTATCTTTTTAATTTTGTTACATCAGAACACACTACAATCAGCAGCTGCATTATTTCTGAAAGCATCTCATGTTTTATGCTGCCCTCAGGGTTAATTCACATTCTAAATTTAACAAATTAATTTTGTGTCAATAACTGCTCAGGTTCATTCCAGTGTGTGGGTGCCTGAGCACTGTTAGCCATGCATTTTTATGTGACAGGGAATTAGAAGCATGACCTTGACTGGAGTTATAAGCTGGCATAATGGAGAGGAAGCATCCATTAGCACAAGTACCCATCTCATTATCAGGTGGCTCACAGTTATGTTAGTTTTGACTGGCTTGCAAGTGATATTCCCATTGGCAAATCAAACAGTAAAAGAAAAGGCTGAAGTGTTCTGAACGGTTCGTCTTCACACCACACCACAGGCCTACTCAAATTCTCATCGCTTGGTGGCAAGGAGGTAATTTTAGGTAAAGCAAAATGCAATGACACTTACAAAAAGGCTTATGTGGAGCACATATGTTTTGCTAACTTTTTTTTTGAGGTTTGAATTCCAGACTTTAGAATACCCTCAAACTCTTTTACACTTGGCTGTCATAGATAGCCACACGTATGTGCATCAGATGAATACGCTGAATTACAATAAACCCTTATGAGTAACTAAAAGCTATGGCATTTGGTATTTAACATCCCTTAATGACACAGCAGTCTTTTCTGCTTAATGAAATTTGGTGTGGGCCAGTGAGTTCACCAAAAACCCCAAATAAGCAAGAAGGCAACGTAAGGGCTTCTGACTGGATGAGACGAAAGGAGGATTGATCAATGCTGTCTAATGATTAATGGGAGGAACACCTGTCTGATGACTCTGGGTAATTTCAGAGAAACCTGGTGCAACAATCTTTCACTCTCTTCAACATGAGCATTCTGTACACAGATATTCGGTGGACACTAGCAGAATGTGAGTAGTTCTACTTCATTTATAACAGCAATAATAAAAATATTTTTAGTTATACAGCACTATTACTTTTCAAATTGGGCCCTAAATTTAAAAAAAATAACAATAATATATAGACACCCCCCCCAACCAAAACAACAAAACACCACTCTGTACAAGCCAGGCTGAAAGGGATGATTTTAAAGCATTCAAAAGCTATAAAGCATGCAAGCAAGATATCTTCTAGATAACACTATTCTAGTGTTTAGGAGTTATATAAGATAAACCTGCAGTATGCTTTCCTCAGCTAAGCAAAGTGACTATAAAAGAAAAGACTATAACACTTCATAAAGGTTAAAAAGTTATGATGGCACTAACTCATTAAGGTTTTTGAACATTATAAACAAAACTTTGCAGTAAATGCAGAGCATATCAGGACGGCAGTTGTATGTGAATAAAACTATGGTAATGTGCTTTGGCTTTCTTTTTCAAGTAAGGACACGGACTGTCTTTTCTGAACTATCCAAAGCTTACTTGGAGACAGCAGTGCTACTAGCCAGCAACATGTGGTAGTACATTCTTTCATAACCTATAAGTATTATCTGATCTGTGACATGCAGCCTTTATATATATAATATAAATATAAAATTGCATGTGTGTGTATTTGGATATATTTTGTACGTTATATGCAGTTTGAGTCCTACATGTGGTTTTGCATGGGACTCAACTGATAGCAGTGTGGTGGGCTATGCCAGCTTTCTTAACTGCAGCATTCCTGAGGTTGAAATCATCAATCTTATTTTGACAAGCCTTAATCTTCCACATCAATAATTATCAGAAGCTAGAAAAGGGACATTTCTGGTTATCTAAGCTTATTTGTCTATCACGCTGTCCTAATGGCACCATTATCGATGTGTTTAAAATGCATCTGTAACCTGTGGAAGGGAGATCATTAAAGCATGCAGAATCAAAGCCAACACATACGATTTTGTAGAAATTAGCGAATCAACAGACTTTCAATGAATGAATTTTTCTGATATTGGAGTCATTTGCAGGAAGACGTGCTATAATTCTAAGCAAGAAACAGCCGTAGGCAATTTGCAGACTTGGCAGAAGTGACGCATTCCATCATCCACTCAATCAAAAGGGATGGAGGTCAAATGGCTACAGGTGGAAACTAATTATTGGTAGACCTGTCGGAATATCAACCTTATTATCCAGCCTTGCATTTCTTGGACAATAATAAGATCGCAATAAATCCGCCTGTCATGTCATGTCTTATTCTTGTGGCCAAAGTCATTCCCACTCCCGAATGATCTCATCTCATCTCCATGCCTTAATTCGTGGATACGCCTTAATTTTATTAAGAAGGTATGTGAGGAGGATCTGTGGAACAAAAAGAAATCGTACAACTGCAAAGGGCGTAATGGATCCAAAGCGCTCCCAGGGTAGGAACGGGACGCACTGTACGCATTTTAAACGTAGTCACCCTAATTATTAATTATTTTAATTATGCATAATTTAAAAAAACAAAACAAAACTGTAAAGGTTCTTGCCTATAGCACGATACCCATGTTTCATATCAAAATGTTCAGACCAATCTCAGCTCTCTTCCTAATGAGGCATCATCTGACCTAGAGCACTGCATAAAGAAATATAGCCATAAAGCTGAACACATGAGGTCCAATTTGAGAAATGTCATATTTAATGTGAAAACGTATATAGTGTATACACACGTGTGTATTATACTAGCTTACTTTCTCACACAAAACTTTTAACAAAGTAAACTTTTACCAAGGGACGGTCAATGTTGTCAAATAAGTCATGACAAGTGTATTGGAAATCAGTATCACGAATTTTGCACAAACATTTAGCTCGCTAGTTAGCTAGCCAGTAGCAGACATCGGGCCTAAATGTGACAGTAGCTATCTAAATCCACTATTATAGCGATATTGTAAAATAACATTTAATTTAGCCATCGATCTCTCTTTATTTTCGTATTCTTCAGAAATGAATCACACATTTTAGCTGGCTAGATTAAACCAGGAGGGAACTGTTTCCGACGTGAAGGGTAAATCCTTGTTGACTTTATGGTTGTTTATTGGTTAGTTCCACACAGATTGACAGACAAATTGATCAATCACACGCAGCGAAAGGATGGCTAAGGCCTGAGTGACGCACGAACAGGAGAATCATTAAAGCAGGCTACTGTGCTAATACTGTTATATTGGGACAACATTCATGACAGCTGTTCATTCAGTTACAACCGGGGGGGAGTGAGTGATTCTTGTGAATTTTTAATGTAGAAATTGCCATTTTTTTAATTTTTTTTTAATTTTTTTTTTTGTAACTGTAATGGAATGCCGTTACCTTGTTTGTGTATCCTGATTGTCCTGTTCGTGTATTCCATTACATGTATTCTGTTACAATCAAACACTTCCTAAAATAGGAACTTTATAGGCACTAATGCTCTTTTTGTAAGTTCAGAATAGTGTACATAATTTAAGTAACTTATATATGCACACACTTTTTTTTTTTTTTTTTGCCTTTTAATATCTTTCCAGTTTTGGAAAGACTGTCATCTATTTGGGAATCGTTAATGGGTTAATCCACTGCTATAATCTGCTATGCTTTTTCACGTGAGGAACAAGGTGACCAAGATTTCTCTTTGGTTTCTGTGCTCAGCTTCTTTTTGCAGGCACATTTCAAAACTATCGATTTGCTCTCCCAAGCTGACGCTTTTTGCCTCTCCTTAGCCTGCTAAGTTCATCTAGTGACCTTTGCACCAAGTTCATCTAGTGGTCTGTGCACCATGACTTTGGAGGCCAGGCCAGAGGGCTTCAGTGAGCCTGCTCCATTGGACAAAACGGCTTGTGACCCCAAAGCCAGCTGCGTAGTCACGTGCTGTTCACCCAGTCTAAAGGTATGAGTCCCAAGCCCCCACTGAAGAATATTTTGACATGACACATTTGGTTTAGACACTGAATAATGGCTAATAGTACATAAATTGGTAAGATGATAACATTGTAGAAAACATTGTCTTGTGTACATGTATTCTAGAGTGTGCTTGGACATGGATGAACTTTATGGAACACACTTGTTCAGTCCTTCAGCTAATGGTATATCTGTATTGTACTGAATATGGATCTGGTGTTTGGAACATTAGGAAAGGGAATACACTCCAATGAACTCAGCAACTGAAGTTCCATGTACCCACGCTACTATTTAGCAGGAGGCCTGATCTCAATTTTAGTAAATTGGGTCTTGCTCTCATCACTGTAACAGAAGACATTTATTATGACGTTACTCTTCGCTTTGAATCATTTGGATTTTCCCCATAAACACACACCAAGTCCCAACACACTTGGTTTCTGATATTGCATTCACCTACTGCAAATGTTGCATACATTGTGTGAGCTGCAGTGGGCTTTTCCTTACAAACACCAAAATATAATCAACCAATATTGGTCAGTTTAATTTGTCCCCCTGCCTTTTATTTATTTATTATTTTTTTGGGGGGAGGCTAGATGTTCATCGGTGTTCTTGCCTTCTCCTTTTTGTCGAAATCCCTGAGTGGAAGTTACACCAAAAGCACCATCACTCAGATCGAGAGGCGGTTTGAGATCTCTAGCTCTGTTGTCGGCACCATCGATGGCAGCTTTGAAATGGGTGAGTGAGCCATCCGGACTGCAGTGCAGCAGACTGTCCTTTGGAGGGTGCTGTTTACTCAGAGGAGGTCATATATTGCTGATTCTCTGGCAAGTGCAGTACGTGTCCTATCTAAGCACTGCTTGGAGTTTGAATAAACCATTTTATATTTATTCAGGAAACATGAATCAATAAAAATGAGAATAAAGTTAATTGACTGACACAAACTGACATCCAGCAAAATTTCACCTTAACAGCTGTACTGCCAGTGAGTCTCACTACCCAAGGGTCTCTAACATTTAGTCTCGTCCATGGTAGCTGTAATGCTCAACAGGCAGTGCACGTTTCACTCTGTTAAATGGCACACGCTCCCTGAATGCCTAAAGTCCTGTCTGGGTTTGTAGGTAACCTGCTGGTGATCACCTTCGTGAGCTACTTCGGCGCGAAGTTCCACCGGCCCAGGATCATCGGAGCGGGCCTGCTCCTGATGGGCATGGGTACTTTGCTCATGGCTCTGCCTCACTTCCTCATGGGCCGGTGAGTCATACTGCTGCCGCACACAGAAGCGCGCTATGCGTTTACAAACCGACAACGGGGGAGTAGTCGTTATTTAGGTTATTTTGCAGTCAAATCCTATAGCAACCCATGGAAATAAGGGCCTGGGTTGTTGATGTTGTGGGATGTCAATGAACAGCTGTAAAATAAGCCTGGGTGTATTGATGGGGTGTGTGTGTGTGTGTGTGTCTGTGTCTGTCTGGCAGATATAACTATGAGACAGTTGCCTCTTATTCTAAAGATGCTGACAATTTCACAGTGACTTCCCCATGCTCGTCTACCAGTCAAAATGTTATGCAACAGCATCTTCCTGGTAACTACTTTTTGTGTATAGATTTGGCTGGGGGCCTGTTGTTGCTAAGCAAATAGGTTGTTGTTAATATCACCTTATAAAGCAGAGTTTACAGAAAAATCGTTTTACAGACACATTCTCTTTATTTTTTTTAATGATAGAGCACAATGATTTAAAACTAATTGATGAAGGCATAGAATAAGTAATGGATAAACATGGGGAAAGCTATATTAAAGAAATGCCTCTGGAGGTTCTCTACATGTGCACTACATGTTGGTAGCTTTTCCCTGTGCGCATTTAATCTGTTCTGTGGTGTTCAGGGTGTCGGGAGGGTGAGGAAAACGGCTCTCCTACGTGGATTCTTGTCATGTTCGGGAACGTCATCCGTGGGATAGGAGAAGCCACAGTTGGCCCTCTCGGTGTGTCCTTCATCGATGACTTTGCCAGACCAGAGAACTCTGCTTTCTACATTGGTGAGAAACGAGAAGCTACTTAGTACTACTATAGAGTTAGTAAAATAGATGTGCACTGTGTTGAATGGATTGTCTCACCAATGGTCTCATTGTCTGCTCAGGATGCCTCCACACCATTGCAGTGATCGGGCCGCTGCTTGGCTACTCACTTGGCTCTATTTGCGCAAATATCTATGTGGACTTTGGTTTTGTGAACCTTGGTGAGATGTATGACTTAAGATTTTTTGCATTTATAGCTGGTGGACTCATTTCAAGCAATGATGAGAAATGAATGTTGAAAAAGAATGAGAAATGTGCTCTTGCTAAAAATACCAATTTGTGAATTTTTGAAGTACTTTGGTGTGTGTGTGTGTGTGTGTGTGTGTGTGTGTGTGTGTGTGCATGCATGCGTGCGCATGTTCTCCTCATTAGATAATGTGGCCATCACTCCTCAGGACTCCCGCTGGGTAGGTGCCTGGTGGTTGGGCTTCATAGTAGCTGGCATTCTTTCGCTGCTCTCTGCAGTGCCTTTCTGGTTCCTGCCTAGAGCCTTACCTGAAGCTGGCCAGGCGGTGGGGCCAGGGGCCCACTCGCAGCAGCTGCATCACTCCTGTACGGAGGAAGGCCCGGTCAGCTTTTCGGAGGTAGCAAAGGGTAAGACTTTTCACTGGCAGCCATGATTTGAGTATGAGCAGTACAGCATACAACAAAATTAGCCTAAGTTGGCACATTCTGTCATACTTTCAATAAAGTATGTTTATAGAAGTCCAATATTAAATTAGGCATAAATTTTGCTCTAAACCTGTTTCCTCTGCTTTAGATTTTGTGCCATCACTGAAGCGGCTGCTGTCCAATAGGATCTACATCCTCTATTTGATCTCCCATGTTGCCATATTCAATGCGTTTGTCATTATTGTCACGTATACACCAAAGTACGTTGAACAGCACTTCGGACAAAGTGCATCCAGGGCCAATGTCCTTTTAGGTAACGGCACCAATGATGCTTTCTGCCCAATGCTGTTCTTCATGCCTGTATCCTAAACAAATGATGCCATGATCTTAAAATCATGCACCATAAACATGACAGCTGCTAAACAAACAAACAATTACATTTTAAGGGTTCATTGTGTTTGTGTATGTATGTGAATGAGTGATCTCGTGTGCGTGTGTGTGTGTGTGTGTGTGTGTGTGTGTGTGTGTGTGTGTGTGCTATGTGCAGGGGTGACCACCATTCCTGCCACATGTGTGGGCATCTTCCTGAGTGGCTTGATCATGAAGCGGTTCAAGCTGGGCATGCTGGGTGCTGCCAGGCTGGGCTTGCTCACCTCTGTCGCTGGCTTTCTCTGCAGCATGCCATACTTCGCCCTCAGCTGCCCCAACACCGACATGGCTGGCATCACCGTGCCTTACCAAGGGTACCTTCCCCTCTACTCCATACACCAGATCTCTTCAGAAATGAGTTTTGTTTTCTTAGATTTAATCCCTGGTAAGATTTTCAAGTGGGCACGTTCTATTTCTCAAACGTTTGTACAATATGAACAAGTCTTATATAAAATGACTTCTGTGAGATGAAATATCTGCATAAACAATTTGAAACTATAGAATCAGTATTTGTAAAATGGTCAAACTGCATGACTGCGGTAACCACCTTTGGTGGTTCTATTTTAGACCTGTGCACATGAGGGAGGTGGAGGGTGGTGTGCTGTCCTCCTGCAATACAGAGTGTGGCTGTCCCATGAACCAATGGGACCCCGTGTGTGGCCAGAATGGGGTGTCCTATGTTTCGGCCTGCTACGCTGGCTGCAATTCCACCCATGGGTTGGGCAGGAACATGGTGAGCCTGGCCCTTACACAGACTAATCCAGTCTATTAAAATGAGACGCGCACAACTGTGCAAACTTCATTAAACTCACATTTTTGAAATGAGCAAAACAGCATATTTTCAGTTTTGTGGGTCTGACTTGATGAATATGCAATTTGCATAATCCTGTATAATACTGGTGGTTTTAAATATGTTAAATTAACACCCTTACCATGACTTACCAAAACTAAAAGCAGTTTTATAATGGAGATTGCATGTGTATATTAGTAAAAGACAGGTACTAATGTCTTGTAAATTTTGGGTGTGCTGAGACTGAGAAAGGGAGATATGATGTCAAGAAGCTAAAATAATAAATACTTTTAGCTTGTCTTGCAGTGCCATTTTGGTTTTGTGAATTTTTTCTTTTACTCTTCTTCTGTGCCTATCTTTACTTCTTCAGTTGTTCTTTCTGTTTATATCGATTTGTTTTAAACCCTGTATCCTTAAATATACGTATTTGTCTGTTCGACCTACCCCTCTCATTCTGGCATCTTAAAATTCCGTTTAGTGTCAGTTTAATTTCAGGTACATCTAATTGAGATCCAAACTCAGTCACTATCAGAAACATTACAGAATAAGCACACACAAAAATCCTCATTTCAATACTCGCAAATTATATAATTCAGCATTTTCTTTAAGTCTTTTGCAAAACACCATCTAACTAAAAATTCAATTTATTAGACTGTCCATGCAAATATCACTTTATTTATTTGATACCCTAGTAAATCGGGGCCTGAGAGTAATCGAGTGACCTAGAACAGACTCCAGTCATGCGCTGTGTGTGTGTCGAGCTGTCACCATAAACCCATTTTCTCCTGAGCCGTGTGTGTGTGTGGTGTCGTCTCCAGACCTTCCATGGTTGCAGGTGTGTGCAGACCTGGGGAATGAGTGATGGCAACTCCTCGGCAGTGCTGGGCCAGTGCCCGCGACACAGCAGCTGCTCCAGAATGTTTTACGTCTACCTGGTGCTGCAAGCGCTCAGCTTCTTCTTCTACTGCCTGGGCAGCGTGTGCACCTTCATCATTTGCCTGAGGTGATGCCCCCACGCTGATGCTTCTGGTTTTTAGGCAGTAAATTTGATTTGGCATAGAGCTTGGTTCATCATAAGAGCACGCACAAGTCTCATCCGAGTGGCTTTGTCTCATCTTTTGTCTGCGTGCAGGAGTGTACAGCCAGAGCTGAAGTCCCTGTCCACAGGTGTATTTATGCTGGTACTCAGAGTCTTGGGTAACACAACCTGCCACACGACCCAGTCAACCAGACCATCTCTGCAGACTGTCTGATAACCTAATTATCGGTTGGTTGTTGACTCCCGTGCGTTTCTCTTCAGGAGGGATTCCTGCCCCCATCTATTTCGGGGCTCTGATCGATTCCACCTGCCTTAAATGGGGAACTCGGCGGTGCGGAGGAAGAGGGGCATGTAGGATGTACGACACGCAGACCTTCCGGTGGGGACTCTCACTCATCCCCTAAACATTGTTACTATGTGCAATAATGTTCCCAGGATGCAGTTAACACTTGCCGTCCCTTCGCTGCCAAACCATTTCATTGTGAGTTATACTGTGTATGACTATGTATGTGACAAATTAACCAAACTTGAACTTGCTACATGTGCTGCCTCATGTTCAGGGAGCACCAAAGCAGGCACTAAATGGTGGGCAAACACTGGGCAGTATGGGGACGTTCTAGTGACTGGCCTGGGAAACAGTAAAGCGGGATACAGTAGTTGCTTACTTATGAGCTATAACCAGGCAGCTAACTGGTGCTGGATAAAGACCGTCCAGGTGACTTGGCTGACCCACACTGACCTACAGTTGCCCTTTGCTCAGGTTCCTGTTCCTGGGTTTGATCAGCTGCCTGCGGCTGTGTGGCTACGCCGTCTTCTGGCTGATGGTTGTCAGCATAAAGGCAAAGGTACAGCGAGAGCAGCGTGCCACCGCTGAGGTGGAACTTGAGAAGGGCGTGGGGGCCGCCGTGGAGGCTGGCGCCCTGCTCAAAGACAGCTTGGCCACGGAGAAATGTGGCGCTCTGAAGCCGGTGACGGAGTCGGTGTGACAACGCAACTTTA
Source organism: Electrophorus electricus (assembly GCF_041902795.1). NCBI lineage: Eukaryota > Metazoa > Chordata > Actinopteri > Gymnotiformes > Gymnotidae > Electrophorus > Electrophorus electricus. Next base: position 16,336,925 of record NC_137507.1, read on the forward strand.
CGGTCACCGAGATTTAAAATATGAGAGGAGTAAGGGTTGGCATGGGTGTCGTCATGGGTAAAAGCCAGCACTGATGATTTGACTAACTGTGCAATACAGAGTTATAATTTAAAATGCAAGGGTGGACATTATGTGCAACATTATTTTATTACATTGACTTTTATTGTTTAGAAGGACAGTCCAGTTGTTTCATTTTATGTCTGTGCTGTAAAATCCATTTGTTTGGTATAATTCTCTTCTATTTTAGGCCTTTCTTTTAGCTTCATATGTGATATTTTTACTGCTAACAAAGCTCTAATCTCTAATTTGTCATGTGTAATACTATCACAGATGCATATTCCCATTGTATGTATGATGTAATCTACATATAGATAAGGATTATAAGAATTTTTACTGGAAAGTGTGGAGATGCAATAAATAACTTTTTGGTAAGGGAGATGTTGTTGCATGCAGTTTCTTCAAATGTCTTTGTTCTGTTCAGTGAACTGCAGTTCATTACAAAGCTTTCCCAGGCCCAGTGCAAGGTGTAAGAAGGTAAATGTAGTACTAATGAGTCCAGAGTAAAGTTTGAATGACGGAAATGCTACCCCCTTCTCTCTCGCTCTTTCTTTCCATTCTCCTATGAGTCATCGTTTTCCCCTCTCCCGCAAAACAGTAGCGGTGAATTCCTAACAGAGTGGAACATCATGGTGTATGTGTCAGTTGGTTGCAGTTAATGATTTGAGACTGGAGAGATGTGGTTGGCTCCCATCAAAACGGAGTGTATCTAGTGGCTTTCCTCCACCAGGTACTGCAGGTCACCTCCAACAGATACCTTTTTTTTCAGTGAGGCAGACATTTTAACACTGCCTGTGAATTGTTTTATCACGTCAAATAGCATGTGTAGTTAGGAGGGAGGTTTGTGCCTAGATGTATGTAGACGTAATGGCACTCTCTTGGACTTGCATAGATGTACTCCACATTCACCAGGACTGTTCACTTCAACTTGGTGCACAACACTTTTTATGCCACTTCCGCTAAATTCTGAGTCATCCCATGCTCTCTGTAAAACCGTGGAACATGCTTTAATGCGGAGTATATAACAATGCAGCTGTGTTGCGCTGAAACCAAACGCTGATGGGGAAGACCACAGGGAACTTGCAAAAGCTCCCCCAACTGCAGAGATACATTTGAAAACCACCTCTCAGGCAGCCCTTACAACTGAGGCTGCAAATTGCGGCTGCTGAGTCTAAAAGGTGCCCAGGGAGGCGACGCCATCGGGAAGGGATCATACTAAAGTGATCAGCCCACTGGTGCAAAGGCAGCCTCTCTCGATACTGCCGATGACGAGGCCACATGGCGCCTTTGACCCCCTCTGTGCTGCGGGTCCCGGTTCTTAAAGCAGCCGCCCCTCCCTGGCCCTGCGCGCAGCTGAAAACTGAGAGCTATATTTGGTGAGGAGTGATGTCACAAGTGGTTGAGGGAGAAGCGTATAACAGGCTTGGGCGACACCGGGGACGGCACCAGTACCGCCTGCTGCCTCCTGCTGCCTCCAGACCCAAACTACTAAAGGTGAGTGAGGTTCTGCTTTTTTTTCCTGCTGGAATGCTTTGTGGGGTCTCTTGGATCTGCTGTGTAGGAAAGTGTGTTGTGTGATGAGGGGGCTTGGCCAGAGCTTTTATAACGCTTCTGCTTTGTGTTGTGTGTACAGAGGGCACAATTCATCCATGTAGGCATATGATTTAGAAACTATAAAAGGGGCATACTCAATTTTCAGTGTGCTGGGGGGAATTTTTTATTTTTTTATCCTAAATACTTGCATAACTTATTATATAAGGTCAATTAATAAAATGCACATTTATCAATCCTATTGAAATGAGGCTGCTGCTTTATTTATGTTCCTGCAGGTTTCATTCCTGCTTCCTTCATGTTTGTGTTCATTTGTTCCTTTGTTTCATTCATGCTTGTTTCTTTCCGGCCCATGTTTGCAGTCCCACGGCTCATTGCTGTGTATTATGGATCATCTGACGGTGTCTGTCCTGCTCTTCCTGCTCCCTGCTCTGCTGCTGCCTTGTGCAGCCCCTCCTCCGAGCAACAGGTGAGCATGCGGTTCCCGACACTTCCAAGAACTCTGCCAACTTACCTGGCGTGCCACGGATTATCCCTTTGCCCCGTGAGGATGAGTGCTGGCAAAGTGGAGCTTGTTCTCGGACACGATGGCTCTCTTGAGTATTGCAGATTCCTCTCTACCAAATATTGACGATGGAAGGCAAGCTGTCAGCTATGCGCACTTGTGCAGGAACCTCGAGAGATAAATGAGTGCTTCTTGCCTTTGGAGGGAATGACAAGTCTGTGTGCGTGTGTGTGTGTCTGTGTGCTGTATGTGATTCGATTGAAGCATGTATTCAAAGAGCAAGTGATTATTTGGTGCATCTCTCTACATTTGGGAGGAGTCCAGCTCCCCTAATGTGGCCTGTGACCCCATCAGCTCAGCTACCCTGTTTGCCCCCAGGTACATCATTTCCTCCAATGAGCAGGCAGACGATTCACCTGAGGAGGAGGGCTGGATGGTTCCAGGATTGTCCACAAGCCCGTTCCTGAGATTCACAGGGTCGCAACCTCAGAGAGCACTCGCCACTGTCAGCAGGTACTACAGTTCGGCACGTATATCAAACGCTGGATGGCATCAAATCTGTCTGCTGCTCTGCTGAAAGATATCAAAGATGGAGCAATAATTGCCCCCCGGCGTCATGGTTACATTATTGTTTCTCTGTGAGCGGAAGGCGCTTTCTGGTGTTCACTTTGTGTCTCCCTCTGCTCACTCCTTCAGCCACCAGCACCACATAGAGAAGAGGAAATGCAACACAGCCACCTGCGTCACCCAGAGGCTGGCAGACTTCCTCATCCGCTCCAGCAATGCCATCGGCACCGTCTACGCCCCCACCAACGTGGGCTCCAGCACCTACGGCAAGAGAGACCTGCTCCAGATGCCCAACTCGCTGCTTCTCTAGGGACCACTGCCCCACCCTCCTGCCTGAAGTATATGTATATATAAAACACGTGGAGCAAACGTGTCATAAGTGTCAGCGACATTGCTGTTTGTTTCTTTTCACAGTAAATGTGATGTATTATTTTTAAAAAAGCAAAAGAAAAGGAGGAATAGCATTTTGTTTTGTTGTGATTTTATAATAAAAATAATACTTAAAGGTTCAGATCTGTGTATAATGTTTTTTCCACAACAATTAATTGAAATCACGGCATTTCAGTAAGTAAGAAATGAAATAAAGCACACCTGTAAATAAACATACTATGAATCAATATCGATTTTTTGACAGTATTTATACAGAAATTGTTCAGCATTAACCGATGCTGGTTTTCAGTCTAAACCACAAATGTTTATGCAAACCTACACATGGCTTACAGATGTACAGTACAGACCACATTTCTTCTCTTAATCATTATATATATATATATATATATATATATATATATATATATATCGCACCAATTCCAATAGCTGGTGTTTTTCCTAAAACATCTATTCTGTACATCACCAAAAATTATTTTTAATGTATTTTTCAACTACAAATCCAGTCCAATTTAACAGAGAAAGCTTATTTCATAAAAACACCTCCAAAATCTATAAAATGTAACATTTACATTTTTTATCAAGCTAACATAAAAAGCAACATATAACCCTACCCACTGGAGAGGGGATCACCAATTATCTTAAAAGCATGGTTTCCTCTGTGTGGTCACTGCAGAAGGCCACTGTTTTGATGAATGCACAGAAAAGTTAATGCATAACAACATTTTCTGTTGGAAGTGGTTATATATGTCGATCTTTGTATGCTATTATTGTCCTCTTGACAACATTAGTCATAAATGCACTTCATTCTGTTTAATGACACCTGATAACTCTGATTTACCAACATACACTAAATATTAATCAACCAGCAAGAATCATGCCATCGCAATAAATGTGTTCTGTGCAGAAATGTGGTGTCCTCTTCGGCTGTTAAAAACCGGAATGTTGCTTAAATCGGTCCTAACTGCTATTCCCAATCATTAATGCCTTTGCTGAGTGCACACCTAATTTTAGTGTATACATTATGTCTTATTAGGATTGTCCCTGATGTGTGGTGCTGGAGTCTGGGAAATAGCTATGAGATAATAAACAGCTTTTGATAGCCACGGGCTGCTTGGCCGTCCATAGGGTTCGCAAATGAACTCCAAAAGCCTCTTGGAGAATCGTGAGTTAATGCACACTTCCATATTTAACCATGTGCCTGCCTGCCCACACACATCACTCATTTCCCCCTGACATTTAAGGCAAGTCTATCACATCAGCATTCCCTTCCCATTAGGACCCACTGTCTTGGCGCGCTCTCTGGACGCGTATGGCAAACAGCTGTCTGCTTCTTGCCCAAAGTCATAAAGTGGAAATGAATGCCTGCGAGTGTCAGAAATAGACCAAGAGCAGAGAGTGCCCGGGGGCCAGATGCAGTACAGACGAATCCATCAGCCTGCCTGGCCCGACACTGACACATTGGCGGCAGAGCGTCCCGGCCACCAATGAAAGTTTCAGTCCTTCATTTTCACGCTTGCCCTGTCCACGGCACTGCAAACCTAAAGATGTCAAACACATCAAGCAAGGCCAATGAATATAATGAAATACAAGATAAAGAGTACTGATGGAGAATCTTTCTTGCACTGTAGTGTGTGATAAAGCTTCAGGGATTCAAAGTCCAAATGGCAACACAAAGGTGCTTTTTCTTCTTAGAAAAATGTGCTCATCATCAGGGGAACATGCAGCGTTTTATAACAGGCAGCAGGCTCGATATGACTCACTCCATATACCCTTCTGTGATAAACATCAAAATTATGATGACAGGCAAAATGTTCTTTAGCCCCAGTGTCACATCACTTCTCTTTTAATCCAAGTGTGTCTAACAGCAGCACTTGTTAATAGATTAGTGAATAATAGGATCATATGTGGTCACAGATAATTTAGTGGATGAGGATTATTACAATGATGTGAGATCTACACACTCGGCACTGGCCAGGTCAAAGGTGGCAGATGCTTTTCAGGGAAATTAACATGCTTGGCACACAATGCCATCAGTTGCATTTTTCCTCTCAAGCTGGATGCAGAGAAAAGACACGCATTACATCACAGTTAATTAACAGTTAATTAACACACATTAATTAACTCGAAGACTTTAAATATTGTGATGAGAGGGGAATGGGATATATCGTATTGGTTGATCCAATCCAGCTGCCTATCCATACATACTAGGCATATCAAGATTTCGAGGCAACAATTAATTTAATGCAACATGCAGTGATCCAGTTCTTCATGTGTATTTTCCTGCACTGACTCGCTGTCTCTGAAACGGCTCTAGTAGCGCTAGGATAACGTACATGGAGGCAGCAAAGCACGTACCTTGAATCTCTCTGGACAAGAGCATCTGCCAAATGTAAATATAAATCAGTTTTGCGTTTGGGACAAAAATTGATTTCATACATGGTCAACATAAATTTATTATTTATTCACTCATAACATTTCTACATTTTTTCTTCATTTAAAATATTTTAAACGTGAAAGATCTGTCGATATTGATGTTAATGTATATACTACATATACGCTACATATAGATAACTCACATTTTGCTTCAAGGTTTGCAATGTCAAAACGTTTGCGATATTACCCTTATGGGTTGCCGTAGCTTGCTAATGCAAAGCAACATGGAGGACTTTGGAATTGAAGGCTGTAGCTAGCTAGCTAATGTCTGTTTTATTTCGCTGGAAGTGCAGTAGCTTGACGGTATAACCTATACTTCTTTTAAAAAATATATTTGTAAACAACTGAGTTTAGTACAGCTAATGTTAACAACTGTGAACTGGACTAGCTGGCTAATTGCAGTTGAACTGGCAACACTACGAAACAAAACAGGACGCGGATCGCTCTCTCTCTCTCTCTCTCTCTCTCTCTCTCTCTCTCTGTGTTCGTTCGTTCGTTCGTTCGTGTGTGTGTGTGTGTGTGTGTGTGTGTGTGTGTGTGTGTGTGTGTGTGTTTGTGTTCGTGTTCGTTCAGCAGCATGGCGACCGCCTCACAGTCAGAGGTGCAGTTCAGATTTGTGGTAGCAGGTGGAGGAATCGCTGGAGTTACCTGCGCACAACAGGTATGAGCTCTCCGCCTGATTTCGTAGGTCACTGTTGCTTAAGGTTCCTCTCTGCTCGACTGACGGTGGTGTCATTCTGTCCTCGGCTCCCACCAGCTGGCGTCCCAGTTTCCATCTCTGGACATTGTCCTTCTCACAGCTGCTCCGATGGTGAAGACCGTGTCGAATTTCAGACAGGTTGGTTTTTTTTGCTGTCAATAAAGGCGTTTTTTTTTTTTTTAGTTCTTTTTAGCGCGTAACTGTCGCCTTCATTTTAAAAGGTAGCTAATGCACATGCAACATCGTCTTTGAAGGTGTCTAAAACCTTGGAGGACTTTGAAGTTGAAGAGCAACCATCCAGTGTTTTAGAGGAGAAGTATCCGAACCTGAAAGTTATTCAGTCTGCTGTCACAGTCCTCCACGCCAAGCAACACGTGAGACAAAGTATATTTTAGAGTATTCCAGAATGGTAATGTTATAAGACAGTTGTGCTCAAGACACTGTCCTTCTGTCCAGACACTCCTGACTGAGAATGGACAGGTATTCCATTATGAGAAGCTGTGTGTCTGTACTGGGGCCAGGCCTAAACTTATTATCCAGGATAACCCTCATGTGTTGGGCATACGAGACACAGACAGTGCCCAGGTACTGTGCTGCTGTTGAACCTAAGCCTAAATAATGGCATTCTGTGATCTGAATAATCACCAAAGCTTTATAAGAACTCTATTTTCTCTATCTCATTCTTCAAATGTTTGTCTATCACATGTTTAACCCTCTTTGTTTTACAGGAATTTCAGAAACGCTTATCAAGTGCAAAACGCATAGTAGTTGTTGGAAATGGAGGAATTGCCTTGGAATTGGTGTGAGCAGCAACTGTCATTCATCACAGCTTTTGATCTGGCAGTTGTATTGATGTTTTCTCTTGCATTGCACCGTTTCTCTCTCATGGCTTTAGAGTGGACAGTGTGAGAAATATCTCCAGCTGTACAGAGGGTGTTTGTTTTTGCAGTATAGGGACTGATGAGTCCTAAAGTACCACATTTTAAAATGTCAATTAGACTTCGTGGATGCTTAAACCTTTCCCTAGTATACACTAAATCCCCTAAATCCCTGCACTCTTTACCCTTCTCCCATCTCACTGTTCCTGAACCCATCAGATAAATAACTAATTAAGCCCTCTGTGAGGTTAGAATGAGCATGTTAGTGTTGGGAGAATACAAAAATGTGCCACTGCGGATATCTGATCAGATGACATCTTGTGGCCAGAATTGTTACTACACTTAATGCTGTTCTCTTCCATGTGTTTGTGTGTAGGTATGAAGTGGAGGGCTGTGAGGTGATCTGGGCTGTAAAGGACAAGGCCATAGGAAACGCGTTCATTGATGCAGGAGCTGCTCAGTTCATTATCCCCTCGCTGGAGGCAGAGAAGCCAAAGAAAGCATTGCCCTGCAAGAGAACACGCTACACCACTGACAAAGACACAGCCCCTAATACAGGTATATCAGGAATTGGTCTATTTTCCTGAAAGGCCCTTTTTCCTTTTATAAATGGCTGAGAAGCTGTCTCTGAATATAATAATAGAACAATAAAACAGATAAGAGCTTTATTGTGTAGCCAAACATGATTTTTCTGCCTTGGCTATACTATAAAGTTCTGTTCTGTTTTATTCTGTTCGTATCTTATTTGTATTTTATTCAGATGAGTCTTTCCCTGGGTTTGAGCACCCATATCCAAACTATCAAAAGGCTTGTTTGAATCAGCCTTTTACATTTGGAGTAAACTGTAAAATGTGTTGCTCCTTGGGGCTTGATTGTTTGTAACACCTTTTGCACATTGGTGCATGTGTTTCGCTAGTTTAGTATAATGTGTGCTTGTATTATCATAATGTGCTGTGTTTAATAGCAGGTTCTGAAGGGCCTGGTAGTGCCTTAGGCCCGGACTGGCATGAGAGCATCAGTCTAAGAGGAGCAGAGCAGGTCTGTGTGTGAATCACCATAAACCACACCGTCTTTTGTTGGGGGCCAGTGAAAGAGTGGACTGTAGAAGTAGTCCTTGGACCCTTCTCATGTGTCTCATGTCCTCCCTACCTTCCCAGGTGTCCCACAGAGTCCATGTAGAATATGAGTGTGAAATTGAAAAAGTCTATTCTCAGCAAGAGTTCATGCAGTCCCCACTCTACACGCAGAAAACCAACTTGGGTGAGCAAAAAGCTTTCGTGTAGTGTTGAGAAAGTGTTTTCATATTTATATTAATGACCCGGTAAGCATGTGGTGAAAGAGCACCACACTTAATCGCACTGCTAGAACCTATACACTCAGTTCTTCTTTTACTAAAAATAGCTGTATTCCCCTTTTCTACAGGGGTGTGGCCAATTTATGCTCAGTTATCCAATGGGAAGACGTATGGCTGTGACTTCATCGTCAGTGCTACAGGCGTGGTCCCAAACACAGAGCCATTTCTTCATGGCAACAATGTAAGGGCTCATGCTTTCTTAATAGAATTCCAGGTCTGCCTCCATTTTGTTCAATAACACAGCTGTGCAGTATATAGTAGCATTAAAAGCACATTTCCACAGTGATTTAAATGTATTGCTCTGTCTTACACCAGTCAGCATTGAGGGAAATATGAAAGGTCATGACCGAGCACATTAATGGGGCTTTCGTATACCAATGCTAATGAGGACTCTTCTACCCTGGCATTGAAACATGACTAAGATTATGTTAGTTGCCTATAAACATAGATATTATCATTTGAATGAAATACATGGCATCAGACCAAAATAGACGAAAACAGACCAAAATAACAGACAAAATAGACCATATAATTCCAACACTCACTGAAATAATAATAATAATAATAATAAGCTTTATTTGTATTGCACTTTCTTTTTACAAAGTGCTTTACAGAGAACAGGATAAATAGAGGAGTAATAAATCTTATTACATCCTGAGATCAGTCACTTCAGGGAAGTATTAAAAGAATTAATATTAAAAGGAAAAAAATGATTTAAAGAATACAATTATAACTTAAGAGACAGTAACAAAATGAATAGTTTAAAATGAAGACCAATTTAAAACATTAATTTATGACTAAGTTAATTTACAGGCCATTTAAGACCACATTACAGCCCATCAATGAAGTAGTAGTGCAGTAGCACTGAAAACCAAAGCGCACAGTTAAAGCATAGCACAAGTGCAAGCCTGCTTGATGTATAAAATGCGTTGCGATATGGCAATCTTCTCTCAATCCCTGAGAGGATATCGGTCTTCTCTAAATCCCTGACATCAGACTTCACGGTCACTAACAACTATAGCCAAAATGTCATCTCATCTATTAGTCTTTTCTCAGTCCCTCAGAGGAGGCAGAACAGGGGGTATAAGTGTATAAGATAGAAATAATGTATTCCTGAAAAATGACTGGATAAAGTTTGATATTAGCTCTTGTTAAATTATGAAATAAAAATAGTTCTGGGTAATGGACTCAGACTCTTGGAACCTACTGTAGTTTGACTTGGCTGAGGACCATGGTCTGAAGGTCGATGAGCACATGCAGACATCTGAACCAGATGTGTATGCAGCTGGGGATGTGTGCACTGCAGGCTGGGAGCCAAGCGCCTTCTGGCAGCAGGTACAATCACTTAGCCATTCATTCATTCAGTTCATCACCTACCTGCTTTCCAGTCTGTTTTGTTTCTTGGCTGTTTCTAATAAATGGTGTTGATTAATCTGCTATTTTAGTAATGGTGTGGTGAAATGCAGATGGATTATCAGTCAGGACCAAATCTCAGATGGCTAAAATACTGGCATATCAGCAATATGCTCTTGTGATTATGTAGTGAGTGGTGCTGCCATGGCTTTTGTTCTCTGGTGTTCTGCGTCCCCTTTGTGGTAGATGCGCTTGTGGACGCAGGCGCGGCAGATGGGCTGGTACGCCGCTCGCAGTATGGCGGCCGACATCCTGGGCGAGGCCATCGAGCTGGACTTCTGTTTCGAGCTCTTCTCCCACATCACCAAGTTCTTCAACTATAAGGTGACTAGTGCACTCCCATGCCACTTGATTCTTTCTTTCTCCATCTCTCCTTTTCTTCTATTAATTTTTCCCCTTTTTCCTCTTCCTGTTTGCGCTTGGGGTCAGCTGCTGTGATGATATTTTTTTGCATTGCGAGTTGTGTATGTCCCATATTTGTCCTGTAGGTGGTGCTGCTTGGGAAGTTCAATGCACAGGGCTTGGGCCAGGACCATGAGCTGCTGGTACGCTGCACCAAAGGCCTTGAGTATGTGAAGGTTGTCTTGAGGGGGGGCCGCATGATGGGGGCAATCCTCATTGGAGAAACCGACCTGGAGGAGACCTTCGAAAACCTCATCCTCAACCAGATGGACTTGTCTCCGTATGGCCAGGAACTTCTCAACCCCAACATCGACATCGAGGACTACTTTGATTGAATCAAGCAGTTTGCTGTTTGGGAATCTTGCAGTTGCTGGACGATGAGAGGTTTTATTTTAATATTTAAATTGTCAGAGGGATGAACCACTCTAGGATGTCTAAATCAAGTAGAATATCTCCAAGTTTTTTTTTGTCTTCTTTCTATTAATGGCTGATACAATGTTTACAGAGCACCATGCAGTGAATGATATATGAATAAATATATGATATATCCCTTGTATATTTTGTTCCCAAATTCTAAAAACAAATAATACCAGCAGAGAAACGTAACTTCATAATCGCCTCAACCTTCTTGTATCTCATAATTTCAGTGTTTGCCCCAAAGGTGCAGTGATGTGTTTTGCTGCCTATAACAGAACTGTGCTACTGCTCAGTACTCAAGCACATACTCTGGATATATCTGGTTGGAGTCAAAAATAACATAAATTGTAGGATGTGATGGATTGTCCACACAGCTGTCATGTAGGTTTTCCTTTAGGTCATCATCAGGTTTACAGAAGTCATCCTCTCCTTTTTTATATTCCCCAACAATCACACGTGCGAGGACCATTACTTGTGTTTTATTAAACCCTTGCTGGTCAGGTACACTATAATTGTCAGCATAGGATGCATGTTTTGCAAAGTATGTACCTAGAAGAAAAAAGTAACATGAAACATTTTGTAATGTTGAAAATGCAAAGAACACATTAAACTCTACCCACCTTTGCCATAAACACAACCGTGCCTCCTCTTATCAGACAGTCTGCATTCAAAATTGTATTTGCAAATACTATGCACATTGTCTCTACTTGTGCCATGGAAGAGCCTTTGTTCTTCAATGTGTGATTGACCTTTGATCCTCATCAGCTGGGCTTTTTTCCTGCGGAACCCGATAGTGGTAGTCCACATGTTGACATGTATGTGCAGGTTACTTATCAAGCTTATCTGCTTTTGACATCCGAGGATCAAAGATGGGAGGATGTTTTTGATTTTCATCAGTGATAAAAGAAAATTTCTTACCTGCAGTAAAACTCCCAGAGATCCACATTCTGTATTCTGTGTATTTTTTTAATGTGTTTCTGCAGTAAGCCATGGTGTTTGGTATATCTCTCCACTTCCTTGAACTCGCTGCTGTGCAAGTCCAGAGAAACAGCCTCAGGAAGAACAGAATTGTCATAAAATTTGACTGAATTTTATGACACTTTGACACTACTACTACAGTAAAGTTTAAATTTTTTGCAATCAAAATGACTGAACATTTAGGCCATGTGTAGTACAGTCTCTCAGGTTGTACTGGGTACTGAAAGAGTATTGATGTATGATTTTGTTTTAAATCAAAGCCCTGTGAAATATGTAACAAGAGGGCAGTCCAACGTGCTTTAATCAGAGTACAATGTAGTAAAGTAGATCAAATAGGAACTGAAATGTTAAATTTAGGGTTGGTTTTCCATCATAAATTGTACCAGAAAAGGTTTCTTGGGGTCCATGGTCACCCAGTTAGAAGGCAGAGATGGAGCCTCGTGTGCACATGTACATCTGTTTCCCAAAAACAAGTATTAGTTTCACTTTCATTTCACTGCAAGTATCGCTGCAGTGACGAAAACTGACGTAAACAAGCAAATCTTTGTATGAATCTTTATACAGCTACCGGAAACTGTGGTCCAAACAGCTTGAAAAGGAGCGTGTTATCCGTTGCTTCTGCCCTGTCCTTAAGTTGGTCTGCGTTTGCCCTGAGTTTAAAAATCCAAATTTATACTTACAAAAAGAACTACGACTGGTTTAACACGTTCACATATACTGTACCAAGCCTTAATTAAACCTTAAAATGTATTCCCGAATGTGTTTCTAATTAACATGGTATTATAGTTGGTTTTACTAAGAAATAGGCTTCTTACGGCATCTGGAATCACATTACCTGAAAAATCAATCGTGATGTCCCCCGCTGCTGTGTTAATCTCTAAAACTCCCTGAGGGTTTTTTAAGTAATACCTGTCCAGGTATGAGCTGTCCAAGTATTTCCCTGGATCATCCTGCGAAGACAACTTGCCTTGTGAATATAGCAAGTTGACAGGACACAATCATCGATTAAATCAAGTATAAATAACACTGTACCTCAATTCTGTGCCACATGCCACACTCCGCTTTATAGAACCAGTACCAGGGAGTGTCTGAAGTGTCCATGGGCTCCTCATCATAAGACAGCATGTTGGCTAGGAAATAAAATTTAACACTAAACCTGTTTCAGATCTGCATAGGTGGAGAGAAGGGAAATAAGCGCACGCACACTGTACAAAGGAAACACCTGCGTCATGGGTGTGCTGCGGCACCTATGACTTGCCGGTTGTTCTCCGCGGTCAACCTAGCCGCGCTTTAGCGATTGACAGTCTAGTCATCCGTGCTGTAATTTTAATCTACCTATATGCACGATATTACTGCTTCCCCTCAAACTAACGCTTAATAAGCAAAGAGAAAAGGAGTTTTCCACATTTTTGACGAGCTTTAGTTTAGACACTTTTGCTAAATTTATAAGGACAAAATAAAGTTTACTTGATTAAAGTAAGCAAATTACTCATAAAGTTTAAACCATAAGATGACAACACTAAAACAAACTTAACAACGCGTAAATGCGGTTACTTTAAAAAAAAAAAGAAAAAAGAAAAAAAAAAGGCTATATTGTATGAAGATGTGCTGCTGCATGAAAGCAAACATTGCTGGCAGGTATATTTTAAATGGATATTGCATCAAAACAATTAGTAATATATTTAAATAGTTTAATAAGCACCGTTCAAAAATGCTTTTCCTATTTAATATTTCTCAGAAGATTATCACAGAGTTTGACTGCCAGCTCAAACAGGGGCTATTACTACTGCAGTATTGCTATCAGCAGATCAAATTTGAAAAGATTCTACTGTACCAGTTTTTCATATTGAAGTCCTTGTATCTTGAATGGGGTTTAAATGCCTATTTTATCCAGAGAAAGTATGGTTACCTATCGCTCGTAATATGTCCATAATACCAGAACCATTCCTCTGTCATATAAGGGCCCTTGGCTATCACCAGTGCAAGTTTGGACAGATTCTACAGTACCATTTTTCCCCCCCATAAATCCTTATGCAAATTAATATACTCAATAAATATAAGCTCATTGTGGATATATATTTCTCAAAAGCTTCCCAAAATTCCAAAACAATTCCATTACCATATGAGTGTTAGCCCTGGCTCACCACAAACATTTCAGTGCATGAATGTCCTGTATGCTTATGCAAATGACAAATAAACTTGACTAGCTCTTAGCTATCATCATTACAGGTTTGGACAGGTTTCTACTGTACCATTTGTTCATGCATCTTACATGTTTATGTATTTCTCAGAATTTTCCCATAATGTCAAATATAATTACATTGCAATTGTAACCCTTGGCTATCTTCAAATCAAGTTTGACAAGATTCTAGTATACCAGTTTTTTTTATGAATCCTTGTTGAATCATTGTACCTTGAATAGAGTTTAAATGCCCATTTCATACAGTGAAAATAGGCTATTAGCTATTTCTAGGAATTTTCCTATAATGCCAAAACAATTCCACTCCCAGCCAAGAGTGGAAGCCTTTGGCTATTACCAAAACAACTCTGGGCAGATTCTACTGCACTATTTGTTCATAAATCCATATTAAACTCACAATATCTTAAGGTGAATTAATATACTCATATTGTTTTGGCTGATTTTGGTTAGCTACTTCTCAGATATTTCCCATAATGCCAAAACAATTCATCTACCATATAAGAGTAGTAGACTGTGACTATCAGCAGTGGAGGCTGCGCTGTACCATTTCTAACAACAAACACTGCTTCACGGGGACATGACAACCCTGCTGAACAGGAATCAGAGGGTCCTTAGGGCTCCTTTAGCGTTATACTAAACCTTTGAGAAAGGGATGTTCAAAATGTGCCTATTTGAAAGGAGACTATTACTTTGTATAAAGGCAGTATGACTTTAAATTAGATTTGTGAAAATAATGGTACAGTAGAATCTGTCCCAACTTACACTGGTGATAGCCAAGGGCTCACACCCTTATGTGACAGGTTTTGGCATTAAGGGAAATTTCTGAATAATAGATAATCATACTGTCTCTAAGCCCCAATAACAATATTAGGAATTTTATATGGATTTTTGGAAAAATGGTATAGTAGCATCTGCCCACTTGCAGATGTGATAGGCAACGGTTACCACTCTTGGGTGGTAGTGGAATTGTTTTGGCATTATGATGATATTCTGAGAAACAGGTAACCATAATTTCATAAATAAACATTCAAACCCCATTAAAGATACAAGGATTTCAATATGGATAAAAATGTGTGTATGTATAAAAACTGGTGCAGTAGAATCCTTTCAACTCTAGTGATAGCCAAGGGCCACTCAGTTGACAGTGGAATGGGATGTATCAGCCCTGGAGTTCCCCTGCACATCTGCAATACTGCAGTAGTAATAGCCCCTGTTTGAGCTGGCAGTCAAACTCTATGATACACTTCTGAGAAACATTACATAGGAAAAGCATTTTGAACAGTGCTTATTAAGCTATTTAAATATATTACGAATTGTTTTGATGCAATATCCAGTTAAAGTATACCTGCCAGCAATTTGTACAGCAGCAGTGCTTCTTCTACACATATTTTTATAAAGTAACCACATTTACCCGTTATTAAGTGCTGTTAAGCTTATGATTTAAACTTTCTGAATTATATATTTTAATCAAGTAAACTTTTTGTTTTTATAAACGTGTGTCTAAAGCTCTTCAAAAATATTTATTAGGGAGTTAGTACATGGCAAGCAAAATACCGTAATATCGCGCGTATAGGCGAATCAACATTTCAAGCGCGGATGACTTGACCATTAATCGCTAAAGCGCGGATTGCTTGTCAAAACAATCCGTGTACATGTTCTAGTCCCATATGGCAAGCTCGTATTAAACTTCCCCTTGCAAAAAAACATGAGATTTTTTTTTTTAGTTACAGGCTAGAGGTTTCTGCCCTCTATTTAAAATAACACGGTCTCTAAACCGTTTCTTCCATTTATTAGGCAGTATATGTTTTGTTGTATTCTCACGCGAAAAAACTTTCAAACTAGTTGCCAAGGGAAGTCTAAATAAAGCATATTTCAGCATTTTAATGTAAAAGGCTGTGCAAAAACAAAAAATCTAAAATATCTGATTATTCAAAAAGGAGGTAAAGGCTGATGTTTTTTTTTTCATTGGAAAGGCACTGATAATTCAGAGTATGAGAGTATGAGGAGGTGCCTACCTCACGTGCTCTGGCCCAAAGAACCACCACACTGTTCATGGACCTTATAGATGTCTGCTAAATAAACTATTCTTTATGTGAAACTATTATTTATATAAAGCACTTTATGAAAATGTACACATTAATATTGAGTACATTACACAGTCTAAAAATTAATGTACCCAACTCATATGCGACAAGCACACATATGCATGCACACACACATAAGACAATATCTTTCTAATATACACATATATACAGACCATTAAATGTACATGTACAGTATCACGGATGTCTGAATGCATGCTGATTTGTGTATTGTGGCTTCAATTTGAAATCATGTATAATGGTTTCATCCTTAGTTTTCTGTTTTGGTCAAAGCAGTGATTTTTGTTTTACAACCAGTCCCAGGGAAACCCACATATTAGATGCCAACACCTCCCAGAGGAAAGTGTTTTGGTGAGTAGTTATTCCTAAAGGCATTGCTGTTGCTGACCACCGTAAAGGATGGTGGTATTCCTACCGAAAGATGCACATTAAATGACAAGGAAGCCTATCCAATGGCTTGTGGTGTGCATGACAATGAGGTAGAATTACGGTGAGGTAGATTAATGAAATGTATAAATTAACCCTCACACAAAAAAAATTAACAAACAAATTGTGCAGGTGGTTTGTACACACTGAATGCATGGACTGGAGATTTGTGCACATATACAGAACATACTAAGACCTAGGAGGCAGTCTGCATTTGAAGGCCCCGTTTCTAACCTGTTGTCTGACAACGCTCTTTCTTACACACCTTAAATTTGGCACCGTTTCACAGAACAGTCATGACGCTTCATGTAACGTCTCCAGGCGTACTCCCACACATTCTTCTTTTTTTTTTTAATTTGACCAACTGTTCCTACTCATTGGTTAAAACTAGAAAGTCCAGATGATGGATTGCTTCCTTCATCCTCTGATGTCAGTAAAATTCGATAAGGTACTCCGGGTAGATCTGGTTGCTGTCAAATATGACAAAGATCTTGGGGTTCATCAAGTCATCCACGCAGCTGTCGAAGAAGTTGGATATGCTCAGGTCTTTGGAGGGTGGGCGGCAGAAATGTGGGTGGCCCACAGTGTACTCGCCCACGACCACCCGTGCCAGGAACATGCACTTGTATGGAGGCTCAGATTGGAAGATGGGAGGGGCCAGACCATGCCTCTGCAGGGTGAAGTTATGCTTGCTTGTCGAGTGGCAAAACTTGCTAGAGTACTTGGCATCACGAGCAAAATAGCTTCCTGTAGACAAAGAGAGGATGTTCAATATCATATGTATCCAAGGAGTTGTTCAAAAGTTGCTTGAACTGTGGTAAACCATTTGAAGTATAATCCTAGTCCAAAAAAAAAAAAATCTATTTGGTCAAGTTTATTGCTAAAACCTCCTTTTGCTTAGTATAAATGAATATTAACAGAGAAGAATCACAATTATTAAAAACTGAAAAACTTATTTAAAGGACAGTGGCATGTGCTAATTTCATATAGCTCACAAAAACCCCTGGACCTTTGCCATAGACGTCACCGTGGCTTCCTGTTAGCCGCCAGTCAAAGTTGTACGTGCATATGGCCTGGATGTTACTATGACCTGTCCCATGAAACAGCATTCGCTCCTCAATGTCTATAACACGTTTAATCTTTCTCAATTGTGCCTTTTTCCTTTAGCAAAATGCAAATAAAAGGAGGGGAAAAACATAATTAAAAGCAGTTACAGATCAACCTTCATCATGTGTACTTTTAGCACAATAGAGGTAGTAATTTTGTAACCCAATAATATAATTAGGAATTATTTAAAATCCTTTACCATAAGCATCGACAAACGGGCACATAAAGATCACAGCATGTTGTGCTTAACTCATCAGAAATGTTGGTATGATTAGAATGGAAACTGCTGAAGTAAGCAAATGAGGTGTAAACCTGCAGAAAAACTCCCACAGGTCCAGGTTCTGTATTCTCTGGATGGATTTGATAGGCTGGACCATGGTCCTCTCAAACAGCCTGGCTACTTCTTTGTACTCAAACGTGTCTCTGCAAAGAGAGATGAGCTAACAGACAAACAATTGTTAATGCGACGACAAACATTTTCACATCACTGTAACATCTTTATCTGTTCACCCACATACACATACAGGTGTGTACCTGATATGGCTCATCGGTGTTAACTCTTTCCCAGTGACACGGTACTGGAAGAGCCAGGTTATCACAGATGAATCTGAGCACAAATGACAGAAATGTCAGTTGTAATGTAATATTAGCAAGGTGATAGTAAAACAGAGTATATAAACTGCTGAGCTTTTGGATAAAGCCCACAGAAACTACAATTATAAGAATGATGTTTGTGCACACAGATTACCTAAATCCAGTGACGGAATGCAGGGCCCTTTTTATAGGTCTCTGTTTCCCAGTTGTAACATTGATCTGTTTCATAACTAGAAAGCAAAGGTACAGAACACACACAAGATCAACCACCCCGGAAATCTCATATTAAATCATTCTTCTGATCAGTTTTGTATCCCACCTGAAAAATCTAATCTGTATGTATATTTGGGTGTATAGAAGTCCATGGAACCATGTTGATTTCTGGTGTAGTTCTGTTCAATCTGATCGCTGGTCACTGAACATCCTGCACTGGGATCAGTCTGCAGAGAACACAAACGTGCAGCTGCTAAGCAGGCTGAGCGTGCCAAGCCTGTGGAATGTTTAGTCCGATTCTCAAACACGTTGCAGACTAAGCATAATCAGGGGCGATACGTACTTCAAACATATGCCACACCCCACACTCTGCGAGGTAGAACCAGTGCCAGTTCGGTTCTGACGTATCCATTTCCTCTTCACAAGTCTCTTCTTCTGAGATCTTGGTGGGAAACATGGTGTTCTCCAGGTGTTGCTGAACACACTTGTCGTTTGTCGAGCAGTGCATCTATGAAAAAACAAACAAACCCAATTAGCCACTTAACATCCGTGACACCTGAATCAGAAAAACAAAAAACAAGCCAGCTAGACCAATAAACCCGTTAACGTTAGTGAAGTTATCAGACCAATAAACCGGTAACGTTAGCGAAGTTATCAGACCAATAAACCCGTCAACGTTAGTGAAGTTATAAGACCAATAAACCGGTAACGTTAGCGAAGTTATCAGACCAATAAACCCGTTAACGTTAGTGAAGTTATCAGACCAATAAACCCGTTAACGTTAGCGACGTTATCAGACCAATAAACTCGTTAACGTTAGCGATGGTATCAGACCAATAAACCCGTTAACGTTAGTGAAGTTATCAGCTACCTTATTTTAGCTTAGCTTAGTTTAGCCTTGTAACGAACAGCCTCTACGCTGCATTGCGTTAACCGGCCAGCTTACCTTGTCTAACGTATTTTATACCACTTGACTTGACGTGACTGATTCGGTTTATTTTCTAACGTCTACATCTACCTTGTGTTAAAAGCACCCGTCCACGGCTAATTTAATTATTAATCAAGTTTCAGTTTCCTCGGCAGCCTGTTATTGTTTATCTGTTACTTCCGTGTACGCCATCATTACGTCACTCCGCAAAAAAAAAAATGCTTAACGGTGTTCAAGTAAAAATCTCGACAATACATTCAATATAAATGTTTAATTAATTACAGTTATTTAAATAACATTTCATTAAGTCAGGGTTAGATTTCTCCAAACTTTTAACTGGCTTTTCAAAATGTTATCCCGTTACGTTTTGGTTTTTGGACTAAACAACAACAATAGGTTTAGGGTTATTTGAAATAAAGCAGCAAGGTTCTTGTTGGAACTATTAGGTGTGTGTGTGGAAACAAGGGGTGCGAGGAAGTAAACAATGGATTTAGGAGCTGTCATCTTAAAAGCTCTCCAAAAGGTAAACTATGTTATGTATGTTTCAATATTTCTATAAATATATGTATATATATATATATGTATGTAATATATACATAAAAGTAATTTATGTATATACATTATATACATTATGTAATCTAAACAGTCGTTAAAAACAACTGAGTGGTAAATGTCTATATATATATATAGACATTTACCACTCAGTTGTTTTTAACGACTGTTTAGAATTAGAGTCGTTAAAAACGACTGAGTGGTACATGTCTCTCGCAAGGCATCTCTCTACACGCCCTCTTACGCTGTTTTCATGGCATTCCCAGAGCCGCCTGGCGAACTTTAGGAGCGCCGTCGACTTGTGCGCGTTCATTTCCACTGAGCACCCTTATAAGGAGCCGCTGAAAATCCCGGTAAATCTGCAATACTCTTTTCTTTCTTGTCTTACACGCCATTCAGAGACTCCAAAGACGTTTGTTACGAGTTGTTGTGTCTGATATATTTTGTTAATGCGCGCGTTGCATGTTCTTATACAGAGATAGCATAACGTTTTGTAACACTAACGTATTTTGTGCGTTGATTATTATTGTAAGGATTTTTTGTTGTTGTATAACACGTTAAAAATATTTCAGTTTAACCAGCCCCACATACTCAGTGTTTTCTGACTGATCAGCAGAGAATAAAATAGCCAGAGAGCGTTAATAAGCACATTAGGTATCTGTATGTGTAATGTTTTTGAGTGGACGTGTGTGTATCAAAACAAAAAGTAAGTATCTAACTTAAATACAAGACAATTTGAGTTTCAATTGTAGCGTGAGTGTGTGCTTGTGTGTGTAGGAGGGAGAGTAGGAGAGACATTATGGAACAGAGCAGAGGGGAAGACACTCCCCTTAGAGCTGCTGATGACCCTCTGAAGCGGAACCAGGCCAAAGGACTGGAGCCCAGAGAGAAATGGGCCAACAAGACTGAGTTCTTACTGTCCATGGCTGGGGAGATCATAGGCCTTGGAAATGTGTGGCGCTTTCCTTACCTGTGCTACAGGAATGGAGGAGGTGAGAGAGAGAGAGAGAGAGAGAGAGAGAGAGAGAGAGAGAGAGAGAGAGAGAGAGAGAGAGAGAGAGAGAGAGAGAGAGAGAGAGAGAGAGAGAGAGTAGCAGGCAGGTGCAAGTGAATTGCTGTAGACTTTTTAGCTGTTATCATTTCATACTAACATGTCTGTGCGTGTGAGTGTGTGTGGGTGTGTGTGGGTGTGTGTGTGTGCGTGTGTAGAGGGGTTGGGGGGATTAATATCTAAGATGCAGCACATTACAAAAGCAAACAGTTTTGACCTAATTCAGTGAGGTTTTAGAAGCCATCAGTGGGTTTATGCTTTTTTGAAACCCTCATGATAAAGAAAAGTGCATGCCCAGACACAGTCAAGCATGGACAAAAGCTGTGCTTGTCTGTGCTTGTCTGTGCTTGTCTGTTAAGGGAAGCTTTTATGTAATTATGTAATTTATTTATCTATCTATAGCTGAGAAATGTTTTTGCAGGGCTTTGTAGGTGTATTTTCCTAGTGTTTGCCTAACTTTGTTAATGTTCACAGTAGAAATAATTTGATGTAAATAACATCAGTGTTTGCTCTGTCTGTGTGTAGGGGTATTCTTCATCCCATACTTTGTCTTCCTCGTGTTCTGTGGCATTCCCATCTTTTTCCTGGAGACTGCTTTGGGCCAATACACTAGTCAAGGAGGGGTTACTGCCTGGAGGAAAATCTGCCCTATGTTTGAAGGTAGTTTATTTGTTTAAAAAAACAGGAAAAGAAAAACTAAATTGTCTGGTAAACATGCACTTAATGTGTTAACTGAACCATTGACATGGCCAAGCCACCCGATTTCATATTCTTGTAACAACATACATTAGTTTCAAGGTAGTTATTGAATAGTTGACACTAGTTACTGAATAATGTGCCACAAGATTAATAACTAAATAATAAGAATGGAGTGTAATGATGTGAAAGAAGTATAACATTCTGAGCATGCTTTTAAGGGTCTACATGTGGTGTTTGCAGGGATTGGGGTTGCCTCTCAGGTGATAGTCATATACCTCAACATTTACTACATTGTGGTCCTGGCCTGGGCGCTCTTCTACCTCTTCAGCTGCTTCCAGAGCCCGCTCCCCTGGACCTCCTGTTCCCAGGAGTGGAACACAGGTACACATCAGTAGTGCATATATGTGACAGAGTTGGGAAGATGCAGTGTGTGAGACAGTCATATGTGGATTATTCTTTTCAGTGAGACATGCAGCACTGCTCTGAAGATGATCATATACTGGCATTCTGTGTATGAGAGTCTTTACGTTTGTTAGTCTGCTACACAGACTCCAGTACATCCCTGCTCCTGTTGAACAGGCTGCAGAACTGTAATCCCCTCTTCGAAATATACACAATAGCCCACAAGCTAATGTAGGATTAGGGTTTGCCCTTTTGTACCCCGTAAAAGGGCAAATATATAATATATAATTATACAGACAGATCCTAGATCAGTCTGCATAATCTGGGAAGACTGATAAGTATTTACAATCATGCAGGAAAGGTCACCTCACCATTCCACCATCTGCTGTGTTCCACTGGAAGTTGTTGACTCTGACATTTCCTCTGCATTGTCTGCAGTCGATTGTCACAGTTACAACCAAAGCATGCACAGACCCAATGCAGGCTGGATCTTCCTCTACAACAAAACAGATAACTACAGCGATATTCTCATCTCCAGGTAATCGCATCTGCAGCTGAGGACACGCTTACCAAGCTCAGTTATATGAACACATCTACAAAATGTGCGTTTACATTCAATGTGAGCATATGCATATACAATAAGTGAGGTTAATGCAGTTTAAAGGTAAATGGACAGAGTTTTTTTTGTTGTTGTGTTGGCTCTGTACTTCAGCCTTTTGGACTTGAAACTGAAACAGTTATTAATATGCTGAAATTCAGAATCTGTGAAGGCATTTACATCAGTGCTAAATAAACCACGTAAGAATCAAATCCTTTTAAATAGTTTCCCATTGTGAGACTCCTGTAGGAAACTGGATAATTGACTTGCTAAGGTGTTTTCTGGCTTTTCATGCGCGGCAGGTTATATAGAGGAATTGCAGCAGTTATGATCTAATTTAGCACAAAGGACAGGTGGTTTCCACAGGCAGCCTCCATTTGGATGTACACTGCCAGCCGTCTGCAGAGCACTGGTCCACTGGTGGCGGACGGGTTCAAGGCGGACGGGTTCATGCCATCCGCTGGTGGTGGACGGGTTCATACTGTCCGCTGGTGGTGGACGGGTTCATGGCGGACAGGTTCATGCCGTCCACTGCTGGTGGCTGCTGTTTGGAATTCAATGGCATATTCCAATGCTGGTCAAGAGCTCGTTCTCAGTGTAATGATTTGTTTGCCACCTTACCTTCTGTGGAATGGTTAAACACTGCTGTATCCATAGTGGAATCATTCATATGATACGTATGGTCCTCCTCTATTATGCGACTGTAGTCCAGTTCAACCCCTGGTAAGTAGTGAGGTTATAATGACTATTATCTGTGTTTTCGTGGTCTGAGCAGACCTGTGGCATAAGTTTCTTTTCAACCCGTCCGAACACATTATATGAGTTGTACGAGTAGTATACCATGCCAGTCAATTTTTCATGCTAAAACTTGATTTGATAAGAACGTAGTTATGAATAATTTTAAATCCCATGATTTAATTCTTATTTAAATCCTTGGCAAATTAGAACTGACTGGGATATCAACTCATTACCTACATTTATATGGGACCTTTGTGCCTTGTTTTCCACTGGCAGCCATTCCAACTTCTCTGAAGCACTGCAGCAGGCAGTGGTCTCCCCCGAGGAGGAGTTCTGGCTGTAAGTTCAACATTGCTACTCTTCTTGTGTGGTAGTACATCATTTATAATATCATTTCTAATAAGCATTCATTTTACCAGCTCAAGTCCGGCCCAATAAGAATACATGCCTAAGTAATTCCTCCAATAAAGTTATTATTAAAACTACTTTCTCTCCCCAAACATTCTCTTAGATTCTAAATCATTTCATTGCTTTTTCTTAGAAAGACATTTCACAAGGCACTTTTTATCTGCTCCCCTACATAATATATTCCTAATTGCACATGTGGTTGGAAAATTGGGACATTAATCCTAGACAGCCTGATGAGAACATGTTTATCATTCCTTCAGTTCTGAATTAGGGCCCTCAGAATTAAACTGGGGAAGTAAACAACTGCAACCGTCTTGCCAACATTTGTGTCTGTGATCTGTTTGTGGGTAAAGGCTGTGTATGAAGTATAGACACTAACACGCACTGTTTCTGCCTTTCCCCATTTCAGAGCAGATTACTTAAATTAATGCGGTTGTCTTCACTGCAGTCTTGCCTGACCATCACTACACATCATCCCTTCATTAGTATAACTGTGTTTGGTGTGTTCATTATGGAGAGGACGTACATGGGAACACTTTTTATTTGTGTATGTGTGTGTGTGTGTGTTTGTGTGATCAGGCATCGTGTGCAACGCGTAGTAAATGAGGATTTCCTGGGTCCACCACACTATGATCTAGCACTCTGTCTTCTGCTCGCCTGGACTATCTGCTATTTCTGCATATGGAAAGGAGTGAAGTCCACAGGCAAGGTCAGCAGACAGACACACACACACACACACACACACACACACACACACACACACACACACACACACACACACACACACACACACAACATTCATCTTTGCAAAAAATGATGTTTATCAAAAAGCTCAATGCAGTTCATCTGTGTTGGTCCCAAAAACATTATTTTACTCAGTGTGTTCAGTGTGAGAGGTGTACAGATAATAAAGGAACAACAATTGACCACAAATGAATCAAAAGTAACCCTGTGTATGATCATCACTACACGTGAAACAGCCGTAACCATGTGAAATGTTTCCACCTTTTTAACTTTGTGGGTTAAGAACAAGCCTGCACTGTACTGTGGTCTGTCTAGCTGTACTGTTCCTCCTTCATTCACATTAATGAAAAGGGTCATGCCCACATCATTAAGAAGTTATTAAACAACATGATTCATTGCCAGTCATTTTTTAAAATATTATCTTATTGAATAGTTGCCGCCCTACCCCATATTATATTAAAATGTGATCATAAAATATTACAAATATGAATAAACTCAGGAATAATATAGATAATGTGTTTGAATCTATGTCTGTGTATGGTAATTCTCTGTGTGTGTGTGTGTGTGTGTGTGTGTGTGTGTGTATCTCTGTAAGGTGGTCTACTTCACGGCAACGTTTCCATACCTCATGCTGCTGGTTCTGTTCTTCAGAGGAGTGACTCTACCTGGCGCTGGGGCAGGCATCACATACTACCTGTACCCAGATATATCCAAGCTCTCCAAACCTGAGGTGAGTGAGTGTGTGTGTTTGTGTGTGTGTGGGCCTGTACATGAGCGTGCGTGTGTGCGTTTTGTGGGGTAGCTGGAGGTGGTCAATAGGAGTCATGTTTCGTTGTGCTGTTTGGATTGCGGAGTTACCCCATTCCCAGAGGGTATTCGGTCTTGCCAGAATCTCTGATTCCCCGGGCGCATTCGTATCTAATTTCCTCTTACATGCCAACAGCTTTGACATCTCAGCTTCCTCCATCACCCAGTGAAATGATCTATATGATGCTGCATTTAATCAAAAGTCAAAGGACAACTCTACAGGCTCCGAGCATTAGCAATGTGCCTTAGATGTTTTAAAAACCAAAGCATGCAACAGAGTCTAAGCATCACTTAACAGCATCTGTTCACTTATGAGCACTGTTCTCAGCATTTCCCACACAGGAGCTTTGATCAGCCCCTAAACACAGAATGTGCTCCATTACAGCGGGTTATTTCCATATTCCCTGTCCACTGACCCCCGCCACCCCCCACCCCCATCTGTAGAGCCTCGGATTCCTAGTATGGGATTTCGCGGCCATTCACTGACCTTTCGGGAGCCAATAACACTTATTTTGTTCCAGCGGCTTTTCTCCCTCCAGGGCTCTTCGGGCTGCCTTGCCCCACCACATGCTGACAAAAAGCATATGTACATTTCCTTTAAACAGCGAACAAGCACACAGTATTTCCTTTATTACAGTGCTCAATGGGAGAAATCTTTATCTAAAAATTGGCTGCAAACAATGTTGTCTTTGTGGTGGGAGCTTGCCTTTGTGCTACTCTGGGTGCTTCCTTTTCAAGAGCCTTTAAAAGCCACGACAAGAGACAAAGCGAAAGGCGAGGGCGTGGAGGCGATTTTTGTTTTACATCAGAACAAACTGTCTGCGCTGGAGGGAGGGGGAGCAGCGAGCAAGAATTCACTTGCTGGAGGTCTGACAAAAGGCAGATACAGAGGGAGAGATGGATATGGGGATACACTGTGAGTGGGAGAGAGGGAGAGAGAGGGAGAGAGAATGAGAGAGGGACAGAGAGGAAGGAGAGAGAGTAGGATCAAGTCTAGGGTTATTTAGTGGTCACAGTTTGTACATTGAGTGCTATCTTACTTGCTCAGGGAGTTGGCCTCCAGCTAGGCTCCAGCGTACTAGTGAGAGACCCCACACACACACACACACACACACACACACACACACTCACTCACTCACTCACTCACTCACTCACTCACTCACTCACAAACAAAGCTGTGTGCAGAGACAGAATGGGTGGCTGCCAGCTCTCTGTTACTGCTAATGCTTGCCAGATGTGGTGGCTCTGGCCTGAGGGAAATACTGCCCCCCTCTCACATGCTGCTGGTGTCAGATGAGGCCCACCACACACAGCCATGATTACCATGATCCCATTTCTCTCTCTCTCTCTCTCTCTCTCTCTCTCTCTCTCTCTCTCTCTCTCTCTCTCTCTCTCTCTCTCTCTCTCTCCCCTCTCTCTCGCTTTCTCTAGGTATGGCTTGAAGCTGGGACTCAGGTCTTGTTTTCCTATGCTGTGTGTCAGGGGGTCCTCACTGCACTGGGCAGCTATAACAAATACCAGAACAACTGCTACAAGTCAGTAGACCCTCTGTATGACTTTGAAACACTCCTGTTGTCTGCAGTGTGTGTGCATTCATTTGATCAAGAGTTGTGTGTGTTCTGTATTCCACAGAGACTGCGTAGCTCTCTGTGCCTTGAATAGTGCCACCAGTATCTTTGCAGGGTTTGCTGTGTTTTCTGTTCTTGGCTACATGTGTCATGAGCTGGACTTGCCAATGGAGGACATAGTGCGTTCTGGTAGGCCTCTAATTATGACACCAGATGCTACTTTCTGAATTGTTTGTACAGCAATAAGCCATTGTGGCTGTGCTAGCTAGTAATGTACTACTTTCAGCCACCAGATGGCACCCCAGCCTAGCACATCAGATTTAGTTACTCTCTGTCTAATAGGATTAGATCAATTCAAACCCTTAGTTACTTCACCATGCCAAAACGTAATTAAAAATCTACTATGTTTTATATAGTGTTTCAAGAATGCAGATTGGAAAGTAAATATACTAACAATTATCATTTGCAATGATAACATTATCATTATGAGTGATTAGCATATCGAGTCAATATATTGACTTGCCAAGGATTATCGTAGTAAAATGTTCCATGCAAACAACATCTGGATTTGTATTGAACTGTCTTGCAGGTCCAGGCCTGGCGTTTATAGCATATCCAAAGGCGTTATCTCTCTTACCGGGTCCTCAGTTCTGGTCTGTTCTGTTCTTCCTGATGATACTGTTCTTAGGACTAGACAGTCAGGTATGCTATTTACGTCCATGTCTGACTCAAGATGTATCTTCGCATAGTTACATCAGAAATGTATATTCACGCCTAACACCAAATGTACATCATAGTGTATGAACACTGTGTGTGTGTGTGTCAGTTTGTTTGTGTGGAGAGTCTGGCCACAGCGCTCACGGATCTGTTCCCTGGAGTTCTGAGGAAACCGAAGCGCAGGGAGATACTAGTGCTGGTTATCGCTGTGATCTGCTTCCTGCTGGGGCTTCCTCTCATCACGCAGGTACTGGGTCACCTGGTACTGTGCTTGACTGTGCCTGTGTTTGAGGGTGGTCTGGTGTCACAGCCCTGCCTCTGCTGAACCCATGCCTCTCGCCCAGGGAGGGATCCACCTCTTTAAACTGGTCGATAGGTACGGCCCCAGCGGAACGAACCTGCTCTTCATCGCTTGCTTCGAGTCCATCGTCATCGCCTGGGTCTATGGTGAGCTCCTTGAAGAGAAGGATTATTATATGGATTAAATTGTTCACATGGATAACAGGGTATACACTCACCCCCTGGTACCCTGTAGGTGTACAGTTAGAGTGTTATTTGTCCAGATTATTTTTACAGAAAAAGCTACAAAGCGTTTGTGTATTACAAAAGTCCCAGCTCACTCATTTATCAGAAACACATATTAGAAACCCGATAGGTGTCTAGTTTGAGCTTCCGCTGCCATGCAAATTATGGGTTAATCATCCTCAGTCTCTTCATCTGCGGTCAGCTTCTGACCACTGGGCTGCAACTATTTCTGGATATTTCTGGATGCTGGACCAATCGGAACCCAGCCGTGGCACTGAAACATGAAAAGCAGCAGCAGCACATCCGGGCCTGCCCGTTGCCTTGTTTCGCGCTCTCTATTATCCCACCATGACGGTGACACTGCTGGTGTTGAGAATGGCACAGCACCCAAAATAACATCTGGCCAGTAGTGGTTGTGACCTGGTGGTTGATGGGGTCAGAGGGTGGCTGATGATATGTGCACGAAGTCAGATGGGCTACAGCCTATAATCGTACACTTGTAAAATGCACCTACAAGAGATAGATGCACTTTAAAAAGAAATCACTGAGAGTAAGCACACAGGAGTTATTTTTAATAAAGTGGTGAGCATATATTTTCATTCAAGCATGCTATAGGAAGCTGCATGGTTAGGGTAGATATTGCACTGCACGCAGATGGATTGATTTGTATGTTTGAGTAGCCACAGAAGTGGTGAGTGGGGAGAGAGGGTGAGTGCCTGCAATGGCCAGCGGTTGATTAAGGCCATGTTTATAAAGGCTGGCTAAAGATGGCATGTAATGCATTTCTCAATTAAATTGGAAGAGATGTCCGAATCTGATTAACTAAACTGCGTGAAGAAAGAAAAGAAAACAAATAACAAGGATGGCACTGCAGGTGCGGACCGTTTCTATGACAACATCAAGGATATGATAGGATACCCTCCGATTGCTGTGCTAAAATACTGCTGGCTGTTCGTGACCCCATTCATCTGTGGAGTGAGTACAAATCTCTCTCTCTCTTTCTCTGTCTCTCTCCTGATCTCTTTGTCTGAGCTACTCTTCCTCTCTCATTCTCTTGCTGTTTCTCCACAGAACATCTGATATGCCCCATATCTCACCCCATAACTGTGTAACTCAGATAAACTACAAGAGACATAGGCGACGCTGTTGGCTGGTAGTTGTTTTTGCTCCGCCCAAACCACTGTCATCCTCCGCCTCTCTCCATCTGTCCTGTCCTGATGCTGCCCAGGCCACACTGCTGTATGATCTGGTCAGCAGCAAGCCACTGAGCTCCTCCAGCACCTTCATGCCCAGCTGGGCATTTGTGGTCGCCGGCCTGCTCACCGCTGGGCCAATGCTCTGCATTCCTGCTTTCATCCTGGTCTCCCTGAAAAGGGTGAGTGTGCCAAGCACAAAATAGCTCAAAAAACAGCAGCTTCCTTCCATACATGCTTTAATTCCCCTGCCATTTAGAAACAAATCCCTTTGAGACCATCTCTCTCTGTTTCTCTCTCTCTCTCTCTGTCTCTTACTCTCTTTTCTGTTTTATGTTTCATGACGACTGAAAAATAATTTATTGCAGGTCATTTAGTTAAATTGTGGACTCTGATTACATGTTTGCATAAAGTGTTCCCACTGTAGTGTAGTGCCCAATACAATAGCGTCATTTCACCAGCTCAGGAACAACAGTATAATCACGTTCTAAGTTCAGTCATCAGTTAATCACATCGAATGCATGTAATCCGGCTTAGCACATTCAGCCAAATGCCGTGTTTTTTGTTTCAGTGACGCTTTCTTCTCCTTCTCTCTTCACCACCTCCCTGCCAGGACCGTCGTGTGATCTCACCGTCCCCGGAGCTGCGGCAGCTGCAGCCTCATGCACCGCGCCTCATGCTGTGCGGGGTCATCGTCTTCGGGAGGCAGGGGTCACTCGGCAGACCAGGCGACGACAGCGAGGTCAAGGCTCATGCGGAGGACACCTCTCGCGTCTGAGGTGCAACATCTGACTTCTCTCTGGAGCCACAGCTTCCTGGCTGGGTTCACACGACCTCAAGCAAGACAGACCTTATGTAGTCGACAACATGGCGGCTAAAATTCTGAAAGATTTGGCACTTTTCTACAACAGGGATAGGACACAACACTGATTCTGGTGCTTATGATTATTTTCAAATAGAGGTCCAGTGGTGTGAAAATGTTAGGATTTGGACACTTTTTCAGAGGACAGCCGCTGTTGAAGGTGAAAAGCCGAAGCTGAAAGACCTAGTTTGAATCCACGACTGCAAAGCTGATTAATTTCACATTAGCGATGGAAAAGAGTTGCCTTTGTGTTTATTCTCTTTATTGTATTTTTTTTTCTATTTTTTTGTTTTACAAATGTATCTTTGGGGCATATTGCTAATATGGGTGTCATTAGTACTGGTGCAATGATGTCAGTTTAATTTCAGGGGAATTTCTTCAGAAGAACATTTCATCTCTGGTCTGACACTGAGCAATTAGCAACGAACCAAGGATGAGCGGAGCCACATTACACAAATTTTTAGACTGCAGACATTATAGAATTATAGAACATTATAAAATTCCTACTAGTTAAAACAGTGTTTACGTTGACATCCATATTAGTGCATGTAATAGATTTAGTGCTCAGAATAAATAATGTTTGTGATTAAACAGTATCTGCATAGCTATTTGTAGTATGCCTGTCAGTTATGGATCTAACTTCTTTGTATGTACAGCAATGCAGATATAACTCTTAGAGTTTTGCCTTTTTTTTAATGAAGTTGCCGAGGAGTCTGAGAAAATAAAAGATGTAGTTTTAACGTTTATTTTTCTTTCCAGAAACTTCCAGCTGCAGTCACTGTGGTGCACAACACAGAGTGCAGTCCTCCCATCGTTTTTGTCTCTTTATCATGATTGGCCCATTAGAGCCTCTCATCCGTGTAATACAAAGGGCCACTCAGACTGTATCAGACCATAACAGACCGTATCACCTGTTAGTCACTAGGAGGGCGCAGTACACCAATAAGGTGATAAGACCGAATGGGTGGGGGGGGGGTAGTTTGGAGTGGGGGCCTTTAGGCTATCCTAGAGGAGGAGTACAGTGTGAACTACTCAGTATTTCTGTTATCTTTATTAAAGCCTTACATTAAACAATATCACTGATTTCAGTGTGTTATAGTTATAATAGTATATAATAATGCATTAATGCATTATGAAAATAACATATAACAATGCATATGTAAGTCAACGGAATATCAGTGTGTTGTTAAAATTGTTACTGAAAATGTAACGTTGTAATGAATGGTATAGTTACACAGTAACAGCGATGGTGTAACATTAAGTACTATATAACTTGTGTATAACGCTCTATAGTTTGTATAAATAGTCCAATACATTGCAGTTAAATTGTGCAGTTTCATCCAGTGCACTGTGAGCAGTGATGGCATCATGTTCTTCAGGCATGTACTCACTTCCATTTAGGTCGGTACAAGCCACTGAAATCACAGCCCTTGATAAAATACACCACTGCATGTCAATAAGTGGCCCAGTTAGTACTTCCACAACATCATGCGTGCCATCCTCCTTTTGGAGGATAAAATGTGTTTACGATGAATGGTGACCTAGAAGTCAGGTGCAGTCCAGTTTAAGGCAGGGCAGGAATGAGGTGGTAACATGCAACCACAGACACGTGCGGAATATGTTGGAACTCATCCTTGTTAAACCTCAGAACAGCATAAACACAAGCGCTACTGACACCAACATGCTGCAGTTGTTTTTCCAAAATCGCTATGTAATAGGAAATTGCTGGCAAATTTTGAAGTATAGGGTTTTACCCTACTTGGGATGGGGGTGTTCTGGTTTAAGTCTTATAAGAGGTCCAAATGGAAGTCAAAGGCCAGATTTAGTGTGGATTCCATATGTGATCCATAACATATCTGATCCATGATCCCAACGTGGGATAATGAACTTATTGTCTTGGTGGCCATTTAAAATGGCCTACCACCCAAACATTCATGGTTTCTTAAATGTCATAAGAAGGGTGTTCACAAATGATAATTAATAATCAGATTATTTACATTTATCCAAAGCAATTTACAATTATGACTGAATACAACTTGAGCGTTAAGGGTCTTGCTCAGGGGCCTAACAGTGGCAACTTGGTAGTTTGGGGGCTTAAACTAGCAACCTTCCAATTACAAGTCAAGTACATTAACCACTGATTTACCACTGTGCAGATTATCAAGCTATAAGGTCTAATTGTTAATTTACCAGGCTTTTCTAATAAATACATTTCTCTTAAAATGTGCATAGTGAATGTACACTTTCTCCTGCATTTTCTGCCAAACATGATCAGGACAAATTACCCTCTGAAATGCTAAGAAAGCATCATTCCAAAATGCCAGTCCTGTTTGGAAAATGAGCAAACATGCATGTTTTCATATGCAAATGTAATGATATGTTAATGAGAGCAGCCCAACAGTCTATGGAAGGGGCATGCAGGCCATGCTGTGCACTGATGCCACTTCAGTGGGGCATTATGGTCTATCAGGACAGCACGTTATGAGGCTCATTCTTTTCTCTGCAGCTCAGAGGGGCAAATGCAGCAGCCCTCATATCTTATTTATTGGTTTATTTATTTATCGATACACAGGTTAAAGTCTCTAACTGTACATCCAACAGAATGCTAACGCCTCTCTCCCTGTAAACATTACGCCAGAAATATGAGTCTGGAAGAAAAGTGCTGTAGATGCTCAGATTTGGACATCCTGTCCCCCATGCTGTTGCCAAGCAGTGAATTGTCCCCATAAACTAACTGTAATAACACTCAACAACAGGGCGCATAAACTGCCCTTCCTGGTCCCATACTAATGCCTGAGGCCTGGTCTCTGACTAGACAGAAAAATTTGACTTGTCCTCGATGAGACCCTTAGGATAGATATTTGCTGAAGTGGCAGAATTGCTGACAGGCCTTAGGTGAGCAGAATATTACTTGCATGCTCTCTCTCTCTCTCTCTCTCTCTCTCTCTCTCTCTCTCTCTCTCTCTGACTTTCTTTCTCATGGTGCTAGTAACACCTCACATGTACTGATAAATATGTAAGTCATTCTGGATAAGAACTCATGCCCAATGTCATAAATGTAGTGCAAAGGGTTCACATTAGTTGTGTCACTGGACTACATCAAAAGATGTTTTTATATTAAAATAATTTTATTAAGTATTAAAAAGGTTATTCGGTAGATTACAGAATTTATTTTAACTCTGACAAGTACTCAGTTCAAGCATGACCAAGCTCTTAGTTTGGTGTTAAATAGGATAACACTAAACTTATCTTCTCATTGAACAAATAATTTGACCAAAGAGTGTAGTAGTTAGAAACCTGCACAGTGGGAATCTAATAAATTAGGTCATCATTGTCACCGATCCACTGAGTCATTTTCAGGAATGTGATATAACATACTGCTTTTGCCAAGGCTGCTTTAATTCACTCACTTTCATTAAAAGTCATTATAAGAAAAATAGCTTTGTAGTGTGCATGAAAAATCAGGAAGGTATAACATTGTTTTTAAAAGAAGCATTGGTGGTGACTTAATGTCACTGCCAAAGTGATAAAATATAAAACTACCTCGCCAGAGGCAAGTTTGCTAATGTGTGTTTGGTCCTGTCAGATTAAACTTTGTCAGAGCAAACAAATGTGAAGAAATGGACCTCAAGAGAGAACTTCAAACACTGTTGAGAGCAGGCGCAACAAACCTCTCACCATGAGACTATTAAAACAGACCAAGTGTCTAGTAATAAGTACATAGGAGCTCGGGATCATTGAAAAATGACAGAAATAGTTACTGCAGGGAATGAAACCGCGGAGACATTCAAGGGATGTATCTGTGAGAAAGGTGTGCGGAGGAACGCCTCCGAGCTCCATTGAGCAAAAGGATCCCAGGTCATGCACTCCTTTTATTCCGCGTTTAGGAATTCCACTCTGCACACCAAGGAAAATCAATCTTTCATGAGAACATTCCTTTCATGTGTTCCAAGCACTTCACTCCATATGGGCAATCTCAATAGTTTCAGGAGGAGGAGCACTGATTTATTAAACACCTGACCCCAAGTCTGATGGGCGCATGGCACGCCTGCTTTTACTGGTGCGATGAGCCATAAACATATCAGAGAAAGTAGTGCAGACAGAACGGTAGACAGGATTTTTTTTTTAAACAGTAGAAAGAAAGCAAAGAGAGAAGTTGTGCAAACATTGGTAGTCCGTCGAGAAAGTGTTAAGTGGTGCTTTAATTGCTCTATTTCTCATCTCTTTTGTGAAGTGTGGATATGAAGGCATAATTACCCACCAATGATTAGAGGGCGCTGTACCGAGAGTGACGAAAACCAGCTCTGACAAATGCAATTCTGTGCCCGTCGTGTAATGATTGTGGGGAATGACAAACCTAATGCCATTCCGCTCTGATCCGGTATTGATGGGAAACTGTGCTGTGGGCGTCGTTAGACTTCTATCATCATTTGAATCGTTTTTTGTTGTGCATAATACTAGAGAAGCTCAAGTAATGCAGAATATGACATATCCACCACGTTCTCAATTTTTTGGTCAGTGCTCTTAATTATTTGGTTCTACAGAGCCTGGCGTGAGCCAGAGCCTAGTGCTACTTCAGGGCACGCTAGGAAAATGCAAATACCTTTTGGTCTGACTGCTGAAACAGTGTCCTTGGTCTGTGTCCCAACATTACTCATAGCTGGTGCTGCTGATTGCTATTATGAGAGCTGTCCGCTTCCATGATTAGAACGCCTGGCATCTGAGGTTGCGGAAGCACTAATCAATGGAAGGCTTGGATAAGGTTGAAAGCTAACAGAGGTGCCATCAGCAGACATGCTGCAGCCTTTGTCTCACTTCTGGGCCCAGGCAAAGCTGGAAACCTGGAGGACCAGAGCAAGGCTCTAAAACAAAAGAAAGATTCATCACCGTGCTGATAGTAGGGGCCCAACCATGTGACCACAAATCAAAACATGACATAGTTACATCTGCAGGTGATATAGCTCATGCAAATAGTAGTTATTGTCTGAATTATGTGTGTTATTGTATATATTGTATATATGTTATTGTATATATATTTTTGTGCATGGTGTAGAAAGCAAATGACTTGATACATGGATGTTGATTGTTGCATTGTGTCAACAATTTTATTGCTCACTTTTCTGAACAGTTTTGAATATCATTACCAAGACAGATATATAAATGCATATACAAGGCCACACACACACTCAAATGCACACATTCAAACACAGACACACAAGCAAGTATCCCAGCAAGTGGCCAGCACAGCTGGTGCATGTCCCTCCTGGAGGGATGCACGCATGCACACACACATGGATTTTTAAGTCTTGGGAGGACATTCCTTGCCAAACCAATTAAAATGTGGTTTACATGGATCCACCTTTCCCTTTGTTCTAAAAAGACGCTGGAAACATAAAAAAAAAAAAAATCTTTACAGAACAAGAATATCACTTCAGATTTTTTCTAGACAACATTAAACTCTTAACATGTCAACCAGACATTATGCTTTTGCATATGGGGACATGCTGAAAATATCCTGTGTATGGTGAGGAAGTGGTTCATAAGGTCATACGCGCTTTATCAGCACACTCACATAACAATACACAAAAATGGCCATTCCACTGTATTAGAAGGACAGTGATGGTTTACTAGAACCTGATTATACACAAACACAAACATGATGGCTTGATGCATTGCCAAGACAGGCATGATTAAGAGGAACAGGTCCTTGTATTCAACAATCTCAGGACAGAATGAAGTGGATATAGGTAGTCAGTTGCAACAACAATATCTTTAAACTGAAAGGCTTTCAAAAAATGTACTATGCTCTAGGGGAAATCTCTTTTCCTAAGTTCTTTAATAAAGTAAACCAAAACCACCCAAATCTAAACAAAATTCTATTTTATTAAACACTTTGGTATGTCTTTGAATATAAACTCTTCAGTTAGACTGGGTTTTGCTTTTAAATGTGATCCCTCTATTTCTAATGAAATCTCTTATATTTTGTACTGTTCGGCCTGCCAGCACAGGATCCTCAGTGTCCTGCACTGCTGACATTCTGCTGTTGTGGCTAGTCTTCCTTTGGTTATATGAGGCTTGAAATGTTTCATCACAGACTTTATTTCCTGTTTAGACCACAGTATTCTTGTCTTCTTCCCAGGTTTTTGGATTTCTGCTGTGATATTGTCATTTCTCACTGTCAAAGAACAAACAGATTTCTAATTTTGTATTAAATAAATGCAAAATGCTTTACTATAACAGAATTACAAATGTTTGAGATTACTGTCGTGATCAAGAAATATATCATGGTGATTAACTGCAATGTAAATTGTGATTAACAATTTAATGACACCCCCTGTATTAAGATAGTAAAGTGCAAGCCTTAAGAGGCCAAACTAGAGTGGCTCTCTTGCTTCCTAGCAGCCAATACTTAGTAGCTCCCTGAGAACAGAAACAGCTTGTGCTCAAATAATCAAAATTACTCCATGCAGTTCTTTAAACATGTTAACTTGGAAGATTAAATGTTGTTGTTCTTATAAATCCCATGACATTTCAAAAATGTTTTCTTCTTTCTTTTACTTACATCTATTTGCCTTAACCCAACTGATGAAACCATACCCAACTCACATCGTTTGCTGTGGTCACAAATAATTGTAGTCAGCTTAAATAATTCCAATCAGACAATTAGGTAATAATTGTGACATGTATTGCTGAGAACAAACCTTACAAAGAGATGATAATTTTGGCAAAGAATGGCTAGGTTTAAAAAAAAGTTCCTATTAAATACCATGAGAGCATCCTGCAGCATTGCTTTTATCTGTCTGGGTCTTCTGTGTCCCTATAAAAAAAGAGACTACCTCAATTTTTTCTTAAATCAGCATCTCCATATGTACAGCAGCCATTCCATTCAAGTGTTTGTTGAATTCCTTCACAGACACACCTCAATCTACTTAATGAGATGCTGAATAGGTCATTACCTTAACAAAATCCTGTTCTAATGAGCAACAGTATAAAAACCACTGCTGCTGCTATCACTATTCTCTTGTTATAGAAGCAGCTGGATTGTAAAAGCAGTGCTAGGACCACCCAAAAAGTAAGTGTAGTCAAAATACAGCTAAGACCATGCCAGAAGAGCTGAAAAGAAAGGTTCTTAATGAGGAAAAGAAGGGTTCAATTGTAGCTTTACTGAAGGGATACAGTGAGCGTCAGGTTGCTTCCATTCTGAAAATTTCAAAAACTGTGTTCATAAAAACAAGGTCAAGCAGCAAACACATGGGACAACAACAGCTACAGACTGGCAGAGGTCGAAAATTACTCTATACCGACCGTGATGATCGCCACCTCATTCAGATGTCACTTAACAACCATAAGATGACGTCAAGTGATCTACAAAAAGAATGGCATGCCACTGGGCTAAATTGCACAGAGATGACGGTTTGAAACTGGCATCTGGAGGCAAGGCTGAAGTCAGTGCAAAGCTAGAAAAAAGCCCTTTATCAATGAGAAGCAAGGAACAGCCAGACTGAAGTTTGCGAAAGACCATAAAGATTGGACCGTAGATGACTGGAGTTAGGTCATCTTCTCTGATGAGTGTAATTTTCAGCTTTGTCCAACACCTGGTTGTATAATGCTTAGACAGAGACCTGGAGAGACCTACAAGCCAGAGTGTGTCACACCCACTGTGAAATTTGGTGCAGGATCAGTGATGATCTATGGGGTATTTCAGCAAGGCTGGAATTGGGCAGATTTGTTTTTGTGATGACACATGAATCAAACCACTTACAAAACCGTGCTGGAAGAAAACTTACTTCCTTCTGCTCTGACAATGTTCCCCAAATCTGATGATTGGTTTGTTCAACAGGACAATGCTCCATGTCACACAGCCAGGTCAATCAAAGAGTGGATGAGGGACCACCAGATCAAGATCCTAACATGGCCAGCCCAATCTCCAGACCTGAACCCCATTGAAAACCTCTGGAATGTGATCAAGAGGAAGATCGATGGTCACAAGCCATCAAACAAAGCCGAGCTCCTGGAATTTCTGTGCCAGGAGTGGTGTAAAGTTGCCCAACAGCAATGTGAAAGACTGGTGGAAAGCATGCCAAGATGCATGAAAGCTGTAAAAATCAGGGTTTATTCCACAAAATATTGATTTCTTGACTCATCCTAAGTTTAAATATTAGTGCTGTGTTGTTTATAAATGAATATGAGCTTATTTTCTTTTAATTAATTGTGGTCTGAAATTTTTGTAAGTGTTTTGTTATTTTGACCATTAGTCATTTTCATTTAAAAAAACATGCTCTAAAATGCAATATTTTTATGTGGAATTTGGAAGAAATGTTGCCAGTAGTTTATAGAATAAAACAAAACTAGTCAAACATATACCCATCAATTGTAAAACTAGAGAAACTGATCATTTTATATTCGTCTCTTTTGTGTGTGTGTGTGTGTGTGTTTGTGTGTAAACATCTGATACTTTGCATACTTTGATAACCCCTTTCACCCAGTTATTCAATCATTATTATTTGGGTGGTGGATCATTCTTAGCACTGACAGACTCTGACATGGTGGTAGTGTGTTAGTGTGTGTTCTTCTGTCACGAGTAGATCAGACACAGCAGTGCTGCTAGAGTTTTTAAACACCTCTGTGCCACTGCTGGACTGAGAATAGTCCACCAAAAAAAAAAAAAAAAAATTTAGCCAACAGTGTCATATGGGCAGTCCTGTGACCACCAGAAAAGTGGCGATAGATGATATATCATCTCTGACTTTACATCTACAAGCTGGACCAATAAGGTAGGAGTGTGTAACAGAGTGGACAGTGATTGGACACAGTATTTCAAACCTCCAGCAGCACTGCTGTATCTAATCCAGTCATACCAGTACAACTCACTGACACACCCTGTCAGTGTCAACGCAGTGCTGAGAATGCTCTACCACCTCTGTGGTGGACCTGTGGGGGTCCTAACCACTGAAGTGCAGGGTGAAAGGGGCTACAAACATATGCAGAGAAACAGATGGACTACAGTCTGTAATTGTAGAACTAGAAAATGCTCCTATATGGTAAGTGGAGCTGATAAAATAGACAATGAGTGTGGATACAAGCAGATGGACTTAATGAAGTGGCTTGTTAGTGTATAGCTAAAACAGTGTATATTATAAAGAGTATAATGTCATAGATACCAAAAAAGCTTTCTACTGTAATGAAATTCAACCACAAATACTTTTAGGGCATCTTTACATATTCACTATCTCCTTTCACATTCTTGTTTGCATATTAGGTCCCTTCTGTATTCCAAATGAAAATCTCCCTTATCAAAATGGACACAGCTGAATACTCCACAGCCTTTATGTGGAAACAGAGAACATGATAAACTAGTACTTTCCAGTCCTGGGCCTGATTTTTGCTAATGCAAAACACCAAAGTTACATTTACATTTACGGCATTTAGCAAACGCTCTTATTCAGAGCGACTTACAAAAGTGCTTTGTCATTTACTCATAGAATATATCCAAGTACAGTACAGTAGGGTAGAATCAAACATACCAATGAACTAGAATACTGTAGAATACAGGGATGAATGCTGATACCTAGAAGTACAAAATACATAAGGTCTATCTTAAACAATGATAATTGCTATAAACAATAAGTGCTAGAGTTTGTTAAACAACATAAACAACATTAACAATACCCTACAATAACTACATTCATGTAAAACAAGTAAATAAATACAGACAATTAAACACAAATATTAAATTACCTTTATCTTAATTTATATATTTCACATCAAACCCATCTTTGTAAATGTTAACTATGCAGCTTCCTCTTTTGGATTACATTTTCTCTTTCCATAATGGCTCTACTCTTCCTAGCAAAAAATATTTTTGTTACATTTTTTTTGTTCTTTTCCTATATCAAAATATTTTAGTCTGTTAATTTGTCTGAATCTATTCAAGACAGTCTTATTTACAACTAATGTATCACACTTCAAGCTATGACTTTCTGGAGTGTGCTCTGACAAGTGAATTCAGATAAACAATGCAGGGCCGAGTGTCTTATAAGGACAGCCTAGTAAAAAAAAGAATGTTAGTGAAAGTATAAGGCTGATTAATTATGGGGTAGGTTTATTTAATTAGCATTGCATAGAAAAAAAAACAAAAAACAAACTTGCACAGACGTCAGTACAAACTAACCAGTACAGACTTACAGGAATTATTCTGAGTGATTCTAACAATGTGATTCAGCATCTGAACTGCCTGAGTGAGTTATCTACTGGCATAAAAGGTGTTGTATGACATTGACACAACAGAATTCAGGCATAGTAAATCCCATAAACAACAGGGAATTACTAAACTAGTTCATATTCACACATATAAATCCTAAATAGCACATATTAGCACATATTCAGACCTGATAAACAACAGAAAATAATTGAAGTAACACATACTCATGAAAAGTAAACCCCATAAACAACAAGGAAGGGCTAAACTAGCACTCACCCAGACGAGTAAGAATTACACCAACACTGATTCGCTATCTGACAGGCCTGTAAGCCTAATATATTTGTTATATATTTTTGTTTCTCTTTGAAATATTGAACAGATACAATTTGCGACTTTGCTACGTGCTGCTAAAGCATGGCATTGCAGAAGGACAGCTGGCATGATTTCAGCACTGTAGGTGCTGATCAGAAAGAGGGTGAGCTGAGAATAAATGTAAATGTATATGGAGGATTTATTGTTGTGAAGCATAGTGTCATAGTGTATAAAGTCAAAGTGTATGTATATAACTTGGCAGCTCAGCTTAGCCAATCAGATTTTAGGGCCAGATCTATCTTTGTTTTTTTTTAAGCTTCCTGCCAGCTGCTTCACCAGATACAACAGTTCTGGAATGTTTCCCCTGCTGACATCACAATTCCATAGAATCAGTAGGATTCAGTTCTGCAAATGTTAGTGCATTTTAAATCTCTTTCTCAGTCACACACCCTCATCTAACTGTTGTCTGCAATGGGACTGAAATATAGCAAGACAAAGATTCAAGATATGTCAGAGCGGCAGAGGATAAAGAATAAAAAACCCATTCTGCTAAGGGGCACCTCAAGACGCCTGATAGGAACTACCAACAGCTCCACAGCTTCCTTACCGACATATTTTGACTTTTACCTACCTGGTGCAGTCATCTGTAAGCTGAACCGCACCCTGATTGTCTGGGACAACGCCACTCCACAAAGATGCAAGAGTGTGTTGGCGCCTTCAGCCGAAAGCAGAGCTGCTAGCTTGCCCTTTCTCTCACGTGATTGATGTGGGTTGCAGAACTGTTAATATTTTAAAAATAAACAAATAAACAACACATCCTGCTTGTGTTTGATTTTATGGTTTATATGTACTGAATAAGCATAGCTAGCCTCTGTAATGTGAAAATACATGTACGTGACTTCTACAGCAGACAGAGCAGCGTGACGCATGGCATTCCTATCCAAATGGAAATCACACACACACACACACACACACACACACACACACACACACACACTGGGCCTCCAGAGCTGGATGGCAGGTGGACACAAGCAGAAGGAGAGTTTTTATACAGATTATATATAAACCTACAAACTATACAGTACACCTCCCCATCAATGAACTCACAAAATTCACACATGACAGAGGTCTTAACTGATGATGTCATCATGTCATTCAGGGTTTTTTTTGGGATTGACCTCATGTTGTCTGTATTTTAGGCCTGGTGCCTACTTGATTTTTCAAAACTCAACAAGCTCTTTCACTACTTGCATGGCATTTTCTTCTGAGGTGGTACCCCATGGCAACCACAATGGCGGAAAGTAGTGGTCACACACAAGTACACACTGACCCCTGTAAGATCAGTGCTCTTACTGTGGTAAAGCAATAATCTGATTCTATCAGAGAACAGGTTGAATCTTATTATCTGTGAATCAATTACAGCTACAGGCTTACCAGGGATTAGGGGTCCCAGCAATTGGCAAAAAAGAGAGAAACAGAACGAGAGAAGAAAGAAACTTGCTTCAGCTGGACTACTGGGGCCATTTC
Organism: Electrophorus electricus; assembly: GCF_041902795.1. Classification (NCBI taxonomy): domain Eukaryota; kingdom Metazoa; phylum Chordata; class Actinopteri; order Gymnotiformes; family Gymnotidae; genus Electrophorus; species Electrophorus electricus. The sequence continues at coordinate 16,379,044 of NC_137507.1, forward strand.
CTTCAGACTCTGTAAGGCACGTGGCAGGACCAGGGAGCTGGGTGTCGGGGTCTGAGTTCCTTCTGGGTATTTTGGAATTCACCACTGGTTTCTGGCTTTGCCTCGCACCAAACAGGAGAAGATACACCACCTGGTCTCACAGGTACAGTTCCGCTCGTCTTCTACTGTTTATACAACCCCCTAATACAGTTTAATTAAGGGAGAGCAGAAACATTCAGGATCTGAAGAAACTGATGATTAGAGCCACTGAGATCTTCAACCTGCCAGCAAGGGCTAGAAAGTAACCTGGAGTTCCTTATAATGCATTAACATAATACAGGCAGGGTCAAACAGCTGGGGCACAAACCTCAAAAGCACTGGGCTTTCATGTATTGTGGCTACTTTCATTGGCCATGGTTTACCTCTACTGGTTTGCTTAATTAATAAATTATTCTGTGTCTGTAATGAGTGATGCTGTTTGAGGGCCTGCTGAAAATGATAGTGTAATTGGACAGGGTTGACGGAGTGTTTTTATTTAGGCTGGGAAAAAAAATTCAATCCAGATTACTTTCATCACCATAGTTTTGCAAAGGAAATCAATGTGTCTGTCAAGATTTGATGAGAGTAAACAAAAGCATATGTATTGCCAAGGTCATAATTTAACTGTAATTGCTATGCTTACTAGCAAATTGAATAGCTCAAAATCACGGACGGATACACGTCCACGGGGAGGGGTTGGCGAGGAAGGCCATCAAGCCAATATTTAAAAGATATTTCATTCTAATTTCTCTTTCTTGGAAACCCTAAAGTGTAAGGGGGTGAAAGCGGATGTGTCATTAGGACAAACTGAGTCAGAAGTCTTTCAGAGGGCTAAATTACACTTCAGAGTAAAATAGGGGTTGTTCAAGGCACTCTGATATTGACCCAATGCTGACGAAATCTTCTTTAATGCTCCAGTAGCTGATGTTTCACAACACACCTTGGGCTCCTGCTCTCAACAAAAGGAGAGCAGATTCTAGAAGATGGCTTAGATTTTCATGGAAGCCGAAAACCCTCTAGGCATTCCATACATAAAGGTTCTATTCATAAATGTTGGAAGTGGAAATACTGTACTGTTAAAGCTTGACTCTCCGACTGAAGGCAAGACAGTTTTCTAAGTGAGTCTTGACTTTGGCCGTAGGCATCCACCCAATGCTGTCCATATTTCCTTCTCCAGCTGAATGATCTGTGCACTAATCACCAATAACCATCTGCAGAACTAGTGGCAAATATCTGCACCAGGAAGTGGACATTAATGTAGCAGGACTTTGGGTTCGGGAGTGGACCATAGTTGGACATAGCTGGACTGCGGTGTGTCCGCTGGCCCGACCATGGGGTAGACTCGCCGGAGCACGATGGACCTGAACTCACCCTCAGAGGTCAAGCAGATTGTACCATTCGAGGGGCTGAACAACAGCCTGACTGTTCATGCTGAAGAGAAGGGGCAAGAGCTTTCTGATCGGGGAAACTGGAAGGGCAAGTTCGACTTTCTGCTGTCCTGCATCGGATACGCCACTTACCTGGGACATATCTGGAGGTTACCCTATCTGTGTGGGAAGAGTGGTAATGGTAAGAAGCAGCAGAACAGGGGAAATTTCCTTATATGTTAATCACTGAAAAGATCTTTGTGGATTACTCTAGGATAATAATTCTCATCCCCGCTCTTAGGGGCTCACAGATGGTCCAATTTTCTTTTGCCCTCATCTAATTTAAGCACATCTGAACCAAACAAGAACACTAAATACCTGCTAAAGAAACAGCTAGGAGTAAGGATGGAGCAAAAATGGGTAGTGTCAGTGGTCCCTGAGGACTGGGGTGGAAAACAACACATCTAAGATTGACATGCTATTCAGTACCAGAGCTGCTGTCCCTCTCCAATGCACAGTTTACGATTTCCCCTGGTTTTGGAACATTATCTGAACGAATTGAACCATTCAAGCTAAATGATGAGGCGTTTTGCAGAAGATTCAAGTGCAGGAGTAGGAAACATTTAACTAAACACCACTCGAATCATGAGCCTATTCGACTTACTGCACATTAATTGTAACCATTACTAAAGATACACCTCCACCTATGCCAGCTAAGCAGCAAGGAGGAAGTTCTATGTGAGTGAAATTGACTGTTCGGTTCAGGCCCATTTAGGTCAGGGAATAGCTGATTAAGAATTGATCTAGTGTCAGGGATCTCTCCCTGATAGGACAGGCATCCTACACATGCCCTACTCCTCCATTAGACATGCTGCCATTTGACTACTGCAGAGGCCTGGGTCCTTAAAATAGCTATAATGGCAGATGGAGTTCTTTTGAGCTGCGAGTCTGTAAATCACTACTGACTAGTTTTAATGACTTATTCCCTGTGATCTTTCAATCATATTCACCATTTAATGAGGGCATTTAGCAGGTAAAGTGCATTTCGCACATTAGATTCACTCACATTACACAGAAATGTATATAAATGTTATTACTTGTTGAGGTACATAAAAAAAAAGTGAAGTGAAAATTATGCTTGCTGAAATACTGTAACAGTTCTACATGGGAATGCACATAGATAGCAATACATAAAAAAAATCACTAAATAGGAAAACCAAAAGTTCACTGTAGATAAAATGAAAGAGCCTTAGGTTATCCAGTCCATTAAGAAAACTTCTGTTACTCTCTGTGATCGTTTAAGCGTTCTAAAAGCACTGCAATATGGGAAATGCTGCACTTTTTAATCTCTCTTGAGTACATTCTGGAATTTGGCTTTTCTGATAATACAGTCAATAATATACATGGTGAATCAGCCATGTTACACATAGCACTGATAGGCACATCTAACCAGAGAGCAGGTATGAGACATGAATTATGGAAGGCTGTTTCAAAGATACCTTTGACTTTCACACTAGTGCTTATTGGGGTGCTGCTGGAAACTGCCTTGGGACAGTACACCTCAGTAAGAGGCTTAGGGGTATGGAAACCTATACCAATGATGAAAGGTGGGAAATACAGCCAAAGCCCTCCAATTTCCTTGTACATTTGTGGCATTATCCAAAGCAATTTACAATTATGAGTGAGTACAACTTGAGCAAGTGAGGTTTAAGGGCCTTGCTCAGAGGCCCAAGCATGGCAAGGGTAGGGCTTGAACCAGAAACCTTCAAATTAAGTCAAGTACCTTAACCACTGAGCTACCACTACCCCACTCATGCTGCACTTCCCAAACACACACCCACAATTTGTACCAAATTGTATAATAAGTTCATATAAAAAGTTACAGATGGTTCTGGTTAGGTCTGGTGTTGCTTTTATATCTTCTTTTAAAACTTTATATGAACTCCTGCGACCACATTTGACCACTTGACATTGAACACCTCTCTCTTGGTCACTCTCTCTCGCTCTCTCTCTTGCTCTCTCGCTCTCGCTCTCCCTCTCTCTCTCTCTCTCTCTCTGTCTGCCAGGTGTGGGTCGGGCTGCTGCGATTTTGTCCTTCTGGTTCAACATTTATTACATCATCATCATTGCCTGGGCACTCTGTTACCTGTTTAGCTCCTTCAGACCAGTATGTCCCACCTCACCCTCAGACTAGTACCTGTCAGGTCCATCATGCCTGCCTCTTTAATTCAGTGGCACATTTATTGTTCCAGCCTTTATTCACTTAAATGCATTATGAAATTAGCTAACTATACATCACTCATCCCCCCAATTCACTCATTCAGACACCAGTGAGATGGAATTCAATGACTGCAACTGTGCCATGAGCAAACATATGAGATATAGGTTTTACCACTTAAAATTCCATCTATTCCATCTTCTTCTTTTGGAGCACAATGTTCTGTTTTTGCTGTTCCGAAAGAAGGGTTATTTCTCCAGCTCTGGCAACCTCTGCTTCTTTTAATACATTCCTCCTATGCTTGTTTCACGCTTTTGCCCTCCGCGTCCCTGCCCCCTTGGCCAAACTCTTTGTGGACCCTTCTCCACTCTGGCGTGCACTTTAAAAGTCAGTGGAGAAATTAGAACCATCTAGTTTTTTTTCCTTTCTGGGCAGAGTGGCCTACACTGAGAGGGCTCTCTGTGTTTAATGGGATTTAAAAACTTTCTCCTCACCCTGACACACTGAAGCAGACTGCTAAACAAGCTTCATATAGCACTTGGGTGGACGGAGTCTGTTTTTTTATCGCTCTTTGATTTATTTGTTTTTGTTCTGTGTAATAGTAGTAGTATTGTGAAAGGCACTTGAAATATATTTCTATTATTCTATTATTCTACTATTATTAACATGCCTGGCATCCACTCATCAAGCAGATAGCTTCAAGAGCTACTCCAGAAGCCAAATTATGTTTGTAGTGGCATGCAAAACTCTTGAATCGGTAATGTTTCTTGGCTGGAGAACTGCTGATCTATCCATTGGTCTGTCAGCCCATCCATCTACCTGTCCTGATATCACCCTCTCCATCTCTCAACAGAAGCTGCCACAGCAAAGCTGCAACAAACCTAGGAATACTGATAGATATTTTTACATATATAGCCTGACAGACACCACTAACCTGAACAGCGTTGTCATGGAGTTCTGGGAGTATGGGAAGCCTGATCGATCTTATCATAACCAGCTTATGTTATCAGTTTACCACAGGCATCGATGAGGCCTCTGTGCAGAAATCTTTTTGCTCTAATCTAGTATAACTACAAAGTTAACTAGTTGATTAACCTTATCCTTAACTAGTTAATGAGGCTTGACACAGTGCCCAGCTCAGGAGGACCATAGCAGTGCTGAGCTTAACACTTTTTCTAATTTCAGACACGTGAAGCAACTCATCAGCTACTTGTGAAACTTTAATTAATTGGAAGGGGTATATTAGAGCACGGTGAACATGCTGCCTGTGGTGGTGTGACGCCCCTACGGGTAAACATAAGTTCAAGTTCAAAAACCAAAAACCCTACCATGATTGTTTATTACCCAGTTGATTTCCCTAATTAATTCTGTCCGCTGGCTTGAAATAATTAGCAAGTCCAGGTGGTTGGAACAAAATCCTGGAAAGGATTTTTACTTTACTTCTTAGCCTGAACTATACGTGTGTGTGTGTGTGTGTGTGTGTGTGTGTGTGTGTGTGTGTGTGTGTGTGTGTGTGTGTGCCTGTGTGTATGTGTGTGTGTGTGTGCCTGTGTGTGCCTTTGTTTACCTCTCCAGGAGGAACATGCACCAGTTGACCGGCGGTCTGGAGGAGGCTGTTGGCTGGGACTCTTGCCCTGGATCCTGTTCTACCTCACTATCTGGAAAGGTGTGGAGTGGAGTGGAAAGGTAGTACTGCCAGGGCATGTTTCCTGCATCACATGCCACCTACAGAACGTACAGAAGCCTGTGCCCTCATGGTTTTCCTGTAAAAAATGTGATCGGTCCCAACGTTCGGCAGTGCATGTATCTTGTATCTCTGTCTTATTGCTGTCAGAGGATCACTGGGTTTTAATGTGAATTACATATGTGGATAATACTCTCCAGTGGCTCACAGCCTTGATAGACATTACCAATTAAACACAATCATTAGCTTATAATGCACAAACCATAATCCAGCAGTATCCGAAACAAGTCACCATGAAACCCCAGCCATCGGAAAACATCTGAGCCGTGCTTTTTGCCAAATGGACTCTCTCCATCCCCCTCGTCATTGTTGTCCCCCTCCAGGTGGTGTATTTCTCTGCCACTTATCCATATTTCATGCTCTTCATCCTGCTCTTCGCTCTCCCCGGGGCTAGGGATGGCATCCTCTGCTATACCACTCCTGACTTCAACAAGCTTTTCAAAATCTAAGGTAGAGCTCGCTTCAGAGGCAGGCACGGAGAGTCCCACTTTCTCTGTAGTGCACAATGTTCTGAAATATAGTCTGCAACGTGAAAACATAATAGCAGGTGGCTTACAAGGCCAACAGACCCTCCAGCACTCCACCTTGCAGTGTGCCCATGAAATCTACTTCAGGAGAAACTTTCTAAACAAATGTTGCTGCTACACTTCTAAGCAGATACTTCTAACCACGTCTATAATATATACATGACAGGCATAAACCTGTTGAATCCTTAAACATTCATCCTGCACACCTTTGCCGTTAAGGTGATGGAAATAAGTGAAATGAAGACTCACCCATCCTGCTAAGATGAGACCTGACGCTGAGACTGCTCAAACTCAAAGAGTTATTTGCTCCTTGTCTGGTTTAGGTGTGGCTGGACGCTGCTACTCAGATCTTCTTCTCTTATGGTCTGGGTTTGGGTTCTGTCTGTGCTCTGGGGAGCTTCAATGCCTTCAATAACAATGTCAACAGGTAGGTCTAGTCTAACTCTACTAAATGGATAGTGAAATTAGTGCCATCCTGCCAATGTGAAAAAGATTTATTAGGAAAGGCTTATTTTCCCTACCACCCTGCTAAGCAGTTAAACTACATACATGAAATCATGAGGTGACCCCTGACCTGTATGTTAACCTTGGGCATTCTCCTCTGTGTTGTGGGGATGCCATCACGGTGTGCTGCATAAACTCAGTATGTTCACCACTATGTTTGCTGGCATTGTCATTTTCTCCATTGTAGGATTCATGTCCCACACCACCACCAAAAAAAAAATAAAAAAATCTATTCAGGAACTAGCTGCCTCAGCTACACATGCAACCATGCACTGAAGCACACAAACACACATGTACACACCCACATGCACACACACGCACTTATACCATTTAGCTGATGCTAGTATCCAGAGTAATGAGTGCTTTGTTTTCTCTATGGAAGAAAAATGCATACATACACACACGCACACACACACACACACACACACACACACACACACACACACACACACACACACACACACACACACACACACACACACATTTAGGATTTAAAAAATGGAGTTACAATAGAAGCTTGGTATTAAGATCAATTAATGTGGAGAATGGTTGCTTTGTTCCAGAGCTTTGAGCTTTGGTTGGGAGTGTGATACACTGACATCACAGAGCTGGGAGTGTACAGGGTGTGTGATTCTACACTCTGGGTCCGGGACTGGTATGTCTGGTGTACCCTCAGGCGGCCACTCAGATTCCCCTGTCCTTCCTCTGGGCCATTTTATTCTTCCCCATGATTTTGATGCTAGGACTGGATAGCCAGGTACTATATTAGCCCCCCCCCCCCCCACACACACACACAAATACATACATGCATAAGCCCACACATAGATACACACACAAATATAGGGATGGGGGGGTGACTGTGCTGTTATCTGGTTCTATCCAGTACCACACACACACACACACACACACACACACACACACACACACACACACACACAGGTGCTACACCTCTAAAATGCTAAAATGCATATTTTAAATAAATTCCCAGAAGTGTGACATTCTACAATTTTGTTTCATCTAGTTTGACAGCTTAAGCATACTGCAAAAATAACCATTCTGGAGACCCTAGTATATCTAAGTATGGGCATGGCAACATGGTTTTATGACTATAATTTCCGTCACAGTTCTGTGCTGTGAAAGGTTTGGTCACAGCTCTGATAGATGAGCACCCCACCCTCCTAGAGGAAGAGAAAGAAGGAATTCATCCTTGTCATCTGCATTATAGCCTTCATCATTCTCTTGTCCCATTTCACACAGGTAAAGCCCACTCCTACGGAATTTTGTGTTTTCCATTCCAATATAACTGCCTGAACTGCAGTTTTTCTCTGCGATTAAAGGTGTGTGTGTGTGTGTGTGTGTGTGTGTGTGTGTGTGTGTGTGTTCGTTCTAAACTGGCTCAGGAGTTTAGATTCAACTGTCTGCAACATTTGAACTCAAACCAAAACATTTATACTCAAAATTGCTGGCTTACGAAGAGCACAAAAGTTTATTTACCAAATGATCAGCAGGGTTTACAGACTTCAAGAAAAATTTCTTGACACCCCTCATTAATTTTAAAGATAGCACGCATCATCTTCATAGCAGATTACCTTTATTTAACAGGGTTTCTCTCTTCCTCTCAGACTCTCATCTTTCTTCTCTCCTATAGAGGTTCTATAACAATGTTGATGAGATGATCGGCTATCGAGCCCGTTGCTGGTGGAAGCCCTGCTGCCTTTATTTCACCCTACTAATCTGCCTGGTATGGAAAATCCTTTCTGCTCATAAAAACACCAGAGATCCCTGTGACAGAAGCCATAAGCAAAGCTCCCCAGTGAGGGCCACGTCCTTATTTGACCCATCATTCACTCTCCCACTCTGCTTCTCTGCACCATCCTGCCATTCATTGATCCATCGATCGACCCACGCATTAATCAACTTATTGATCCAGCTGGAGACTGATGGCTGATGGCCAGGCTGTGTCCCATGTTTTCTGTGTGAAGGGAGTCTTCACTTTCAAAGCTATCGATGTGACCCCACTGACCCCGGGCAGCTATGTGTACCCAGAGTGGGGGCAGGGTGTCGGCTGGATTATGCTGCTCTCCTCCATGGTGCTCATTCCTGGGTACTTCGTCTACGGGTTCTTCAGCACTAAGGGCAACATTCGCCAGGTAAGGCTTTTTTCACTGGCTTTTTTAAACCTGTCTTTCACAGCTGAAAGCCACTCAGATATCTCCCCCCCCCCCATTTAAATGTACATGTACAGCATTTGGTAGGTGACCTTTTTAAGTGCATATCTAAGTGCTCAGTCACTCAGTGAAGAGGTCAGTCTTCATTTGAATATAGCCAGTGTCACATATTTTTGTGGTTCTCGCTCACTTTTTCTTTTTCTAATTTTTATTCTAAATATTTCCTTCAGGACTTGCTGGTTCTATGTCTAAGACCGTAAAAATACATGTTTTGTATCAGTTTTAAAACAGCACTTATACTAAACACAGTATTAATGGCTGTTTCCAACTGTTTACACTGGCATATAATGACCACGCCCTCCGAGGTGATCCAGCCTGGAAGGAACAAAGACAAAGATTCTGTCTGACATCACTTCCTTGAGTACAGAGAAGGGCGTTCAGGAAACAGAGCACTGAAAAGAAGCACCCTGGCCAATGACTTAAGACCGGTATTCCTTCCTAATTCTTACCTGCTGTCAGCTGGAGAGCATTTCTAAAAGACTGAACTGCAACCTCAGCCCACATGTTCGTATTTCTTTTAGTGTGAGAACTTTGTGTGACTCAGGCATGGCCTACACTGAGAGGACTTTATTGCAAAACCGAATGTGAATTTGAATGTCAAACCAATTTCTCTGCCTATGAACGTGCAGAGAAAGTACAGAGAAAAATACTTTTTTCAAGCTTTCACCTTTTCCTTCAGCACATAATGGATGATGATTTTGTGGTTCTGTGTAGCATTCGAGAAGACTAAACTCCCTATATATAATTATACACAATTCAAGGCATTTTCACAGACTTCATAACAGTTTTCACAGGCACATAAAACACACAGGCATAAAATACCATGAATGTGACAAATTAATTAATGGGTGAAAATCGTGCTTTTTTTGAGAGAGCTTTTTTTTCTGAGACAAACATATATGTAAAGTGGAATGAAAACGTATTAGGCCATCCAAAAATAAAAATAAAAATATGTTTAAAACAGTTTATCAGTAGTATGCAGAACATGTTTTATTAGCTCCAGAAAGAAATGTGGAATGCTTCTTCTCTTAACTTTAGCTGTGTTTTGTTCTTTTCTCTATGATCCCACACAGCATCAGCTCGGTGGAGCACAGGGCCCTGTTCTACTTGGCCTGCACATGTACAGATGTGTCAGTTCATTATGTTTCATCATCATGCTGAAAGAGAGAAGAGGTTTGGGGAAAAGGTGTTCGACCCACATCGAGTCATCTTAATATATATATATATATATATATATATATATATATATATATATATATATATATATATATATATATATATATATATATATATATAATGAGTAAATGCAGTGTACTGTAGCAAGAGCTGTAGAAAGAGTCAAAATTGTAGTAAAGTACACAGAGTTTCCAGAGAAACAGAACTTTTCGGACAGAGGTCCTTCATCAGCTGTATAACCAAAGTGCGAAGCACCTCTGAAGGACATTTATCTGAAATGCTCTGTTTCTCTGGAAACTCTGTGCACTTTACTATAATTTTGAACATCTCTACAGCTCTTAAAGTACATGTGTACAATTTATATTTTATAAATTGTAAAATAGAAGTTAACTAAGATATGTATTTCGGAATTTCAGAGATTGTAAAGATTGTGATGCCTAATGGCATATTCCATAGTTACTTTTGTTTATACTACAGATTTATAGTTTATTTATATTTGATTTTTCAATTAGGATTTCCTCAATAAATTGCTATACAAAGTTATCTTGATGTCTAGAGGAATTGTTCAAGTGTTCAAGTTAACCAAATTATTCAACTGAAAAAAAAAAGTTTGATTATTGTTTGATTAATGATAGAACAGCTGTGCCTTATTTTAGTATTCTTCATTTTATCTATAAAGAAACTTGTTTGAAAAGCCTTATATCTGATTCAAAAGGCAAGTGTTTTGATGTCACTATCAAAAAAGTGTTTTGCACAATTTTCTTTTATATGCATACTACTGTATGCAATATAGATGTGTTTAATTAACCATTTCTGGATATAAAATAATCACCTCTGACAACATAATGAATTTATTTTACTGATATGTAAATTTAGTATAGTAATACCAGTTTAATCTACACAAATTTAATAATAAAAATGCCTGAGCCTTTTTACATATTTAATATTGTAATATTACACGAAAAGAAAGTTTTTGTTTAATTCATTTCCTTTATGTCATTATTTGTCTCTCAGAAAGTGGGGTTTTTTTTTGTTCGTTTTCTTCCCCATCTTTATGTGAGCTTATGCTAGTAATCCACTAAGAGGCAACATCCCACCAGATGCCAAAGTCCTTGAACAGATCAGATAAACGGCCCAGTGACAGGATCAGATTCCTTTGTGATGTCAGAGACCTTTCCCCGTAATGCAGCCTAGCCAGACACCGTGACCGCTCGCCGCTCTTAATTTAAAAGGCTTCTGTGCCTGTCAGCTTCGGCCCTCCGGATTTGCACTCTAATCGGAGTTGTTCGGGGGCACTCTGGTTATGGCGTCTACAAGCTGAAACACGAGAGAGTTCAGAGCAGATATAGTTTACCTTTATTTATAAGCCTGATGGACACAGACATTTAGGTAGTCTTGTTAAAGAGATCATGTTAAACAGTCCCATGAGTTACTGCAGTTATTCATGGTTTCGCATCTCTGAGCTGAAGCAGAGCGAGCAGGTATCCCCCCCTTTTGTTAACAGCTTGATTGATTCAAACATTTAAGTAATCTTTGTAAAGTGCTAATGCAGTAGAGAATCATAACAGTCCCGAAAGAGTAGAGAATATTATTGTCTGTATAAATATTAAAGACATTATAAGAATACAACGCCATTGATCAACGGCCGTGTCTGAAATCATGTACTGGCATACTATACATTTTTTTGTATGATTGAGCAATTACTGTGTTCATGTTCCCAAAGCCCTACCTGGATGTCATACTTTGAAAGGGCTAGTGCACTGCACAGAACACTTGTCTTACTATTTCAAGGAAACTGTGGGACTTACATCAGCTCTGGCTGAATCTGTGAATTACAAATATAAGAAAACAACATGTTAGATTTTCAAATTCACTGCTTACGTATGTCACCTTAAAAAAAGCTGGTTTGGCTAATTTATATTTGAAAAGTGCCAGCTAACATTAGCGAGGTTACCTAATAAATGATCTGTCATACGAGCATCTCAAATCCTTGATATGCATTTCAGTAGTATGCAATTTAACCGCATACTTTATAGTGTTCTTAAATCGTGTGCAATTCACAGATTAGCCAGGTGCATATACTCTGACAAACAGAGCAGAGTATGTGATTTCAGACTCAGCTAATGTGTTTTTATGGAAATATCAAGTCACCACTACAATACACACACTGAAGAGGACTTGAATTACATACAGAGCATATACTGCGTACAGCTCACAACATAACCCAAAAATTAGGCAAGCTCAGGACCTGAAATGTTATATCAACACTTCAACACATATACTGAGCGGACATAAGTCGTTCAACCAAAGGGGGCAAAAAAGCACTTCTCAAGGTTAAATGTGTAGACATAAATAATTTTAATAGTGTGTTGATAGACAGAGAAGAAAGGGGGTCAAAGCAAAGAATGTGAGTGGTTGTTTTTAAGATATGCCAGAGCCCATCAATCACACCCTGTGTACCTAACTTAAGAGTCAGTACTATTTAAAGTATGGGAAGCAGAGTGCTAGCCCTTTCGACAGCAGTCAGCTGTTAGCATCTTCGCTTTTGGCTGCATACCTGACTCTTAACAAGCCTCTATTGTATAGGATGGTTGTGTCTCAGATCTCAGGCACTACACACTCACACGTGGTTCAGCCAGAGGTTTTCCCAACCTCCATTTTAACCCCCTGAGGGAATGTGTGCAGGGCTGCTAGAAAGACACTGAAAAACCAACAGCATTCACTCAATATTTCATAGACAAGAAGATTCTCGTGTTATTAAAGGAACTGGCTCAACGTTTGAGACCTCTTCTTGATCTTAATTCGAAGGTGCCATATGTCTAAAATGTAAACAAAGCAACAAAACCCTTTTAGAAGAATGTCAGGTTTGCAAGGCTGGGCTCACAACTGTAAAATATGAATTGGGAGAGTAAAGGCAAAGCTGTCCTTCACGAGTGCCAGAGGTCAGCTAAGTGGCCCAGCTACGTTGTTTACTCTGTAGAGGCAGAGTGGTGTGGTGGTGAGCAGGGACAGTTGGGATTAGTCGACCTGTTGCAGTGCAATCAGCAAGCATGGGCCAGCTAAATCGACCCTGACCACCAAGCTCCGGAGAGATTTGCTCACTCTGCCTCTCCCGACAGTGGCTTCAGCCATTACCTTATGTGGAAACGTGCTAGGAATGAGATGAGAGAGATGGGATCAGATAGGGAGCTTCAAACTGCCGCAATGTAATTATGAACAAAGCATTCTGGCTGATAAGAGAAGGGGGGGGGTTCTTAGACATATCGACATTTACCAGATCCAAATAACTTCAACTCCCTGTTCACGCTGTGAATTTGATATTTACAGACTTGGAACAAATAAAAATAAAAACAAACAAGCCATTGTTCAATTTTCAGTCCAGTTCAAACAAGAGCAAAGCAGACAAACGTTCAGGCTAAAGTGTTCCGTGCCATTGATGCGTTTTTTTTTCTAGTGCTGCTTAGTTCAGAAGCCAAACAGAAGGTTATCAGAGTTATACTAAATTGAACAAACTAACAGTGAAACTAACTGAACTGTATGTCCATTGGGAGTGACTGTTCAATATAGCTGGTGAATACTGACTAGGACGCACTGACAAGATAAATGTTGTCTGTATATCTGTCACGGAAATAGATGAAGTCTCTCCGCTGTCTGCACACACTGTTGAGCCGATATACATATGTCCAAGACAGAAGGGATAAAAAGTTCTCTTTGTAAATGCCTTCTACTTTCCAAGATGCTACATAGTGTTCAAATAGGACTTTTCGATATGACACCACCTTTAAATACCTCCTAGAATTCCTGAGCAAGAGAACAATAACCACTGTGAAGGGTAACATACAGCTGGATGTGACTGGCTCTTGGCAGTGAGTCATGATCGGTCATCATGTGTGGTTCACCAACTATACACACTTACTGGGTATGAACATGTGTCTAAAAGTCAGATAAATGGATATTTTCTGACATGTCAATCATCCACAAGGTTTAGTAAAAGTCCCCATGTAAAAGGAAAACACAAGATCGATCACACACAGAAGCAGAGGGGTCAAAAGAAACAAAATAAAAGACACAGCAGATGTGTCTCCTCTAGCCCTGGGCATCCAGAGAGTGCGACGGCTTATTGTGGAAGCTTTCTCGCTTTGGCACGTACATCATCACATCGGCGGTCCGGTGCACATACACACGACAGGAATTACAGAGAGGTAAGAAAAGACTAAAAGATGTCAGAACCGACTCGGGGACAGGCTGCTGCTGGAATTAGGCCGTGTTCTTGGACATGTTCACTTTCTTGGCTAGCTCTGAAAAAACACCAGAGAAGTCTTTCCAGTTAATACATGATACAACCTGTCAGAGTTCAAGTTGTTAAAACTACATATTTGTTTTTCAAAATACACATGAATCAAGTAAAACTTATTTTCACTTATTTGTTATTTCACATATCTGCAAAGTTGTAAAGTACATACTTTTATTTTTTAAAATAGGATAAAGTACATACTTTTATTTTAATACTTATTTTCTTTTTAAATTAATTATGTTAAATATATGGATATAGATATGTATTTTTCTTTCCTTTTTTATATCTCTCTGTATGTTTACATATATACACAGGTGATGATATGAAGGATCATGTTATGGGGTGTGTCTGTGTATATATATATATACATACATACACACACACACACACACAGACATATATATATATATATATATATATATATATATATATATATATATATATATATATCTAGCTTATACTATACTGCGAGAGCCACTAGGAGTCCTTTGGAGGGTTAAGCGTGGGTCGGGGGGGATATACTGATGTGGGTGGTTGTAGGGTGGTGGGGGCGGAGGCAACGGGGGCTGGGAGCTGTCCTTCTCCCGCCGGGATCCGCCCCCGTCCAGCGAGCGCACAGGCGTGGAGACGATGGATTGGACGAACTGCTGGTGGTGGGTGGGGCTGTGGCCAAGGAAGGCCTCCATGCGCCCGTGGCCTCCCTTGTCCAGGACAATGACCTTGACGATTTGTTTGCACTGTATGAATGCGTCCGGCTGCGTGTCACCGAGGACAGCAGCCTGGTGGGGGCAGGGGCGCGTGGGGCCTGCGCACTCCAGCGGCGGCTGGGGCTGATGGTAGAGCTCCCCCCGATGGTTAGGAAGGGTGACGCTCTCGGGGCTCCGTGGCAGCGCTGCTGCTGTGCTGAGCTGGTACCTCTGAAGCCTGTTGTGAATTGACACCTAGTTTAGAAAACAGCCAGAGACAGCATCACATGTTATAAGACTGTCCTCCTTCTCTGGCCATTAGCCCTCTGGTGAAAACACATCACAACAGACATGCTGGGCATGGGGGGTAGTGGTGCAGGGTGGAGGGGACTCGGGTGCGGAACATCTCCTTGGAGGTGGAGGTCAGAACTTATGGTCTTTTACAGGTCACAGGATTGTGGGTGTGTGCGTGCAGGTGAGGATGGACATGGTGGTTGTTAAGAGGACACTGAGGGCCCTTGTGTCTCCCTTGGTAACCACTCCAACATCACAGGGTCAGAGGGCACGAGGAACATTCATCTACATGGGGAAGGAGTGAGGTGCTAAGTGGAAGGGGTAGGAGAAGGGGCAGGTGAGGGGGGCATCTACAGAGGTCACAGGAGACACAAATGCCTTTGATTCACTTTGATAAGTCCAATCTCCCCCTCTGCGGCTACACACTTAGAAGGAGATCTGTCCTCTTCTGTCCATACTCCAAGTGTCTCCTGTCCTCACACTGGCAGCTCAAATGTCTCTATTAACGGTAAACTGAAGCCTTGCAGGCAGATCATTCCCCCATTGCGATAAACCATCGTTTCGACTGGTGGAGGCAACCGTTGGGTTGAACGGGTGACAAAGCCTCAGCCTACCCATAAGCAGGGGCAGGACGGATGAGGAGGTTTTAGGTGAGGGGAAAGAACATGTGAGAGGGTGCATGATTATCCGTGCTCTCTGCACCGGGTAGGCCAGCTCAAACTCATGGGGAATCTGGCCTGAATTCTCTATCGTTGGCTTACTGATCGACTTCAAACACTCTCTGAGAGAACTGCTGCTGTCTATAGACCATTGTAACCACTTAAACAAAGTTTCCAGTCACAAATGAACAGAATGTCTAACTGCTAGTGTCATTCTGATGTCAGCTGTGTAGCATAGTACC
>NC_137507.1:16400000-16405000 GCF_041902795.1 Electrophorus electricus
TGTTTCCACTGGCTCGAGAGCCCCGCCATTACGCAAGTGCTTGTGGGTGTTGTATCATACAGAAACAGAAGTTGGAAGACTTCATGCAAACTACACAACAGAACGAGCTCTTCGTCTGTACAGTTTGCTTCTCTCTTTGAGGACGTATCTAACCGTCCAACTTTACGAGGTGCCAGTCGCCTCGTAGGTGTGTTGGTTCCAGACCAAGCAAGATTTCTGGCTGAGAACCTGTGATATCACGGCAGAAAAGTGCAGCGATGTTCGGTACTTTGGCTCCAGCACAGGCACCGAGGAAAGAGCTCTGAGACGCCTCACTAAGTACGAATTATGTTTCAAACTGTGGCTCTGTGCTGACTGATCCATGCGTACTTGACACACTTAATTATAATTAATAATGAGAATTTAAAATGTAATTTTAATTATAATTAAAACAAAAATGAGACAATCAAGAATTAACTAACCCGCCCCCCCAAAAACACCTACGCATTTACACACGTACACACACACAAAACCAACAAGAAACATGTTTACTGAGGCATGGGAATTTCACTTCCTGCGTAATTGAAAAACTGGCTAAAGCCAGGATTTTCCGTCACCCTCATCCCTTACTGTACAGTTTTTTAAAATCATATCTCGCAGGAAGCTTATCCGGAACTTTCTCCCATTGAAGCAGAGCATGCCTCACTGGCAGCTGCGAAGCCTACCCCATCACGTTCCCATAGTGATTCAATTTGCTAGAGCCTGGTGGAGCTACATGTCCATAGTATCGACTCCACATGTAACCCTCTACACACACACACACACGACACACTCGTTTTCACCAGCCCTTACATACTCACATTCAATGCGAATCTGCTCCATCTCGGTCACCTCAGCGATGGACTCCTTCAGGTCTTCCACAAACTTGAGCAGTTCCTCAGAGCTCTGGGCACAAAAGTTCAGGACCTGCTTCTTATCTGAGCCAGAGACTGGAGACACGATGCTTATCGCATGGGGATAGTCTGACAGTGAGAGAAATGGAAAGAGAGCAAAAGGATTTTTTTCACTCTCTTATCATAACAGCACAAAAGAAAGGTCCATTATGTGTTCAGTGCCGCGATCAGACCACCGGAACTGGGTTAACATTGATGACATTCATTCTGAGTCCAGCTGGAGTAAATGTGTAGCCAGTGATGTTAGAGTGTGTGATTAAATGTGGGGAAACCCAGGCTTGAGAGAGGGCTTCTCCCACTGCAACACCAGCTTCTGACATTACCGGCTTCCTGTAGCACGTCTGCATGTATCGTCCTTTATTTACAGATCAAACCACACACACACACACGCACACAAATGCACACGCACACACATGTGCACACAGGCTGTGTATTAACCAAATTTGCCCCGCAGTAACTCAGTTGCCTTTGTTGTGTGTTGCCTGCTCGCCCCTTTGGCAGCAGCTGCACTCACTGGACATGCACGCTCAAATGTTTGTTTGGATTTCACACTACTCGCGCCCAATCGAATCGCTCAATCACAACAGACGAGAGCAGACAGTAAAATATAAGTGGCAACGATCTCACAGCACTTAATTAAAGCACAGCTGCTGAGAGAAAGAGAGAGAGAGAGAGACAGACAGAAAGAGGGAGGGCCAGAGAGAGACACAGAGAAAGAGACAGAGAGAGAGAGAGACAGACAGAGAGAGAGAGAGAGAGAGAGAGAGAGAAACAGAGAGAGAGGGGCAGTTTATGGGAAAATGACATATCCTCCTAGTTGCAACTAAATGTTTGATATTTCCTCTCTAATTTTGCACAGGATTCCTGTCTAAAACAAGGTCATTGTAGACCCAGAGGGGGAAGGTTTGTGCAGAGGCTGAGGGGCCTCAGGCCCGCCCACCTCGCCGTACTGCACAGCCTACAGTGTGGGTAGATCCAGCCAGTCCTCCTACATAATTACTCACATTATTGTTTTTGTCTTTCACCTTTTTTCTTTCTCAACCTTTTTCTCTTTCTCAGTTGCATGATTTTATTTCCTTCTTTGGGTTTAAACCACTATATAGAGCTCTGCCCTAACCATCTTCTTCTCATTGTTATTAATAATCATAAATAGACAAACAAACACTTGACATTAATAATAACAAATAGCAATAGTGGAGAGCTTGGGTGGCCTTACATTCGTTTTCAAACAGGTGGAACTGCATGCCCAAAAGACCCATGGCTTTGCAGAAGGTGTAGGCAGCTGAGCTCTTTTTCTTCGGACACAACTTCAGTATCTGAGGATCAGAAGAGAACGCGCATTACAAGGTCAAGAAAAACACCGCAAACCAAAGACTACAAACCCCAGCACTCCGGCCAAGCGAAGACTACAAATCCCAAAACTGCAGGATAGTGCATGAGTTTCATGGACTTCAAAAGAGGACTCATAGGACTGGGAGTGAACGGCCCATGTGGCTACTGAAGCGTTTTTTACATGTGGATAAAAGGAATACTGCCATTAACTCAAAGAGCGAGAGAGAGAGAGAGAGAGAGAGAGAGAGAGAGAGAGAGAGAGCAAAAGAAAGAAAGAAAAGGCTGCTGTACAGATACAAAGAGAGATGAGAGACTTCTGTCTGCTTAGTGCATGTCCTAGAATCTCAGTCACAAAGGTGGAGTATTAAAACTATACATCACTCTGACATCCAGGAGTGCTGAGCACCTCTAAAAAAGAGTAACATCCAGTCTCTCTGTAATTAATGCCGCAAACCTTGCGTAAGCCTAACTAACAGAGTAGTGCATAATCACACGCGGCTGACCCATACCTGTTAGAGCCTTCGAATTATTGTTTTTTTTTCTCCCATGTTTCATATCTCTAACTTCATGACCTTCATTTTATAATGAAAATGGGAAGGTTAACGATTTGCGTAATTAGAGGTTTTTCCCTTTTGTGCCAAATCAACACTTTGGTTGTACAGATCAGCGATTTGGAATGAGTGTGTGAGACAGCCCCCCCTGGGCACTATGACTTCTGCTCAATACCTGTATAAAAAAAAAAAACTCACTTTGATTTTTTTCCTCACTCTCGAGGAGATTAAAACGGGAACATGTAATTATGAGAACAGTTTAATACATGGGTGCGATAACCTCTGAGTCCCCCTAATGGGTGCATTAATTATAAGAGATGGTTAATCTGTGATTAAATTCAGGAGCCATTCTGTATGACTCTGACCAAATTAATGACTTATCCAGAGAAGTGAAGCGAGCAGGAAGAAGAGGACTGTTGTTGACCTCAAAAGTTTCGCTCCCAAAGTGGACAATGGATGAAGGATGATGTCTCTGCAGGGCGTTGCGAAACACAGGGCTAAGCACAGTCCTGCCCCAAACTGCCCTGCCAACATGACGAAATGGCAGGCAGCTACAGCGATGAGGGCAATAAATGCTTGCAACTATGAAGGAGAATCCTGATAATTACCAGCTCTGAGGTACCGAGGGACATTTCCTCTTAACAACATTAAAAAACATAAAAAACATTTCAGCACAGCAGAATTCAAAATGGAACAGCTGCAGGGAGGCTCTTTTGTTATTAGGTCTGAAGGACCTTGTTTACCATGATTTACATTTACCTGACACTTTTATCCAAAGCGACTTACACTTATGAGTGAGCACAACAGGGGCAATTGAGGGTTAAGGTACTTGCTCAGAGGCCCAACAGTGGTAGGGCTTGAACCCGCAACCTTTTGATCACAAGTCAAGTACCTTAACCACTGAGCTACCACTACCCCCAGGACACCACAGTGCACTCTGTAAGTGAGGGAGCAGGTTCGGGGGTGAGCTGGTAGGTTCCTACCACAATGAGGTCATTAAAGAGGAAGACCTCCCTCTGGTGAGCAGCTTGCTTCTGGGCCTTATTGATGTCGGTCACCTCGAAGAGACGACTGCAGCACACGAGTCTTCGGTGGGGCACTGACAAGACCTGAGGATGGAGGGAAGAGTCACGAAAGGCTGTCTGCGAAAAGGGAAGCAACACTGGGCGTGTGAGCATGGGCAACAGGAGTCGGTGCACATTCAACAAACACCATCCGCTACCAAGTTTTATGTGCCGAACATATTTGGGATTTATGGGGCCAGTGTCCTCCTCTGTCTCTGGCTGCAAATTGATATTCCACCCCATTACATATCAGGTGTTTTTTTCCCCCCCAAAGCTTGTGGCCTGAGAAGTCTGGGACAATTTGAAATATTTCTACCCTGTGTAGAACACGGTGATGCCGCGTCACAGCAGATGTTGGGTTTCCTTCATTTTTTTTATACATACTGTTTTTTAAAATGATGTTTACAGTGGTCCCCATACTGTGTCCACACTGTGCTTTTGAAACACTGGCCTCAGCACATCAGTTATACTTTGGTGTAAAATGCACTTCAACCACCAAAACACGTCATATTTCAACCAAAAGTGAGACTGGTAACTTACTAGACTGGTGACCAAAAGACTAGTAACCTATAAGACTGGTAACTTACAAGACTGGTAACTTACAAGACTGGTGACCTATAAGACTAGTGACCTATAAGACTAGAAACCTATAAGACTAGTGACCTATAAGACTGGTAACTTACAAGACTGGTGACCTAAAAGACTAGTGACCTATAAGACTGTTAACTTACAAGACTGGTAACTTACAAGACTGGTGACCTTTAAGACTGGTGACCTAAAAGACTAGTGACCTATAAGACTCGTGACCTAAAAGACTAGTGACCTATACAACTGGGAACCTAAAAGACTGGTAACCTAAAAGACTGGTAACTTACAAGACTGGTAGCCTAAAAGACTAGTGATCTAAAAGACTAGTGACCTATAAGACTAGTGACCTATAAGACTAGTGACCTATAAGGCTAATGACCTAAAAGACAAGTGATCTATAAGACTAATGACCTATAAGAGTAGTGACCTATAAGACTGGTGAACTATAAGACTGGTGACCTAAAAGACCAGTGACCTAAAAGACTGGTGACCTATAAGACTGCTGACCTAAAAGACTAGTGACCTAAAAGACT
>NC_137507.1:16407500-16415000 GCF_041902795.1 Electrophorus electricus
TCCATGTCATTCTGATTCCTCCTCAAACCTGACCAAACCTGTCTCCACTTGTCCTTGGCCAGCTCATGCTGGACAGGGCACATCAACTCGCGTCAGCAATAAGGTCACGTCAGCCACGGTGAGGCCAGGGTGAGGTTTACTCTGACCTCAAGGACTGATTGGCACCAACGGTCTCTGGTGGCAGACAGAGACAAATCTGTGAGGCACATTTGCTTAAGAGTGTATGTGCATAAGAGTGTATTTTAATCACTGAACAAGAATGGAGTGTCTGTTGGCCTGAACGATAAGAGTGCAGGGTAATAACGGGGTAATAAGAGTCTGAGAGCTGATGAGAGGCGTGTGGTAAGTGAGTGTGGTGAATGGCGGTTCCTTATACTGCAGGTCCTGTTGTCGAGGGCTTGACTGGGTCAGGGGGTTAGCAGGTTATTACGGAGGTTTTATTAAACTTGTTCTCAGAGACTGATTAGGTAGTGACTTGCAATCAGGCAGTTTGAATGAGTGGTCTCAGGTTTTTGCACTCACATGCAGACATGCACACACACACACACACACACACACACACACACACACACACACACACACACTGACAGAGGCACGCATGCAAAAACACACACATAGACAATCACAGACACACACAGACACACTGTCACCCCCATACTCACACCTCAGGTAACGTGAAAGCTATGTGAAGGAAAAAGTGGCCTCACCGTCTTCATTCCCACAATGCTCTGCTCCACCTTGGTAACGTAGGTGACGTGGTCCTCATTAGAGCGGAGCTCTCTCTGCTGAATACGCTCATAGATGCCCACAACCATGTCCCGCGGGATATCTGCTCCATCATCTACTCCTGTACAGAACACACACACACACGCGCACACACACACACACACACACGCACATACACGTACATACACGTACACACACACACACAGGTGCACATACACGCATATATACACACACGCGCATGCACATACACACACACACACACACACACATGCATACATGCAAACATACACAAACACACATGCACACACACACACACAAAAACACATAGCACAGATTAGAGGATTACACATAAACAGCACAGATTAGAGTATTTCTCTCAACCTCTTCTAGAAAGCTCTGTCTGCTTGTGTGTGTGTGTGTTTGTGTGTGTGCGTGCACGTGTGTGCACACGTGCATACATGTGCAGGCAAATGCATACACGCTTGTTTCCAGGCAACCGTGTTCAAATCCTGCAGGCATTGGCCTACACTCCTAAGGTACACACACTCCAATCTGGAGGCTTGAGGAAATCCTCAAATCCTGAGAATAATGAGTGATTGGGGAGGAAAGTTAGCATCCGACAGCACTGCTCCCTCTCCTGATATAAAGGCTCGCGGTGACAGGACAGGGAAGGCAGCCATTACCACAACGTCTTGTGTAGGGCAAAATCACCCACAGAAAACTTCACAATTCACTTGACTTTGGTTAGACAGAAAATAACTTTCTGCACCTTCGAAAACACATTCATATTCAAGTAAAAATATTAATCCCATACTTGCGAAGTGCCTAATGGGGCTAAATACATGAATGACTTTTTTGCTTAGCATATTTATAAATTAGGTGGGAACCCCGTGTCATTAACTAACATCTGACACACAAATGAAATTCTCATTACTTCTTAACTAGCTATTACTTACAATATAAAGAAGAGTGTGTAACATTTACTTTGTGTATTATCAACAAGTATATCATTAAGTATACACTCTTAAGGAAAACGGTCCATTACTTTGCTCTCAGCTAAACCAGACCCCACAGAACTGGCCGGGGCAGGCGTGGAGGGGTGGTGGTGCTTGGGGGTCATCTGAGTGCTATCGCCATAAATTAGAAATGTGTAAATAAATATTGTTCAACAAGACAAAATGTAGCCACAGAGGGGCCTTGAGGATGCCATTACTTGTGCCACTGGCAGCAGTTGAGTCTATTAAGGGGAGTGATGACTACGATAAGAGCAGAAAGGCAGAAAGGGAGATCGCACTACTCAAGTACAGACAGAAGAGTTAAGAGGGCGGGTAGAGACAGAGAGCGAGAGAGCAAGAGAGAGACAGACAGGGAGACAGACAGAGGAAGAGACAATGAGAGACAGCGAGAGAGAGAGAGAGAGAGAGAGAGAGAGAGAGAGAGAGAGAGAGAGATGTTTGTGAGACTGAAGCTACGGGTAAATATGAGGTGAATTTGTTTTCTCTTTTTTCTTTATCTCAAATTGCTTTTCTTCTGCTGTTTGTATGAGAAAACTGTCATGCTTTCAACCTAGAACTTAGTTTATCCATCATTTTTTAAAAACATAACTGTTTAAAACATGGTATCTAATTTTAAGATGTCTCTCCATTTGCTTTTATCAACTGCAGGTATTTCAAGGCTTTAGAGAGAAATGACAATGAACAGGGAGAGCGTATATCACAGGAACAGAGTGTGGATGTGAGGACATAGCACATACAATCAGTTAACATCTGTCACAGTGTTTATGCATGTGTGTGTCTAGAGAGAGCAAGAGAGAGAGAGAATGAGAGAGAGCACAATATAACATTAGAATGCTCTTCACACAGATGGCTTGGACATCTTGGATCTGTTTTCATTAAGTTAACCGCTAGCATGCTTTGAAAGGCCATTCATTAATGTCCTCTTTTGATTCTTAATTGCATTCACCCCCTCAATTAGTCAAGTGAATGATGATGCCTTCAATCTCAGAGAGAGAGAGAGAGAGAGAGAGTGAGAGAGAGAAAGAGAGAGTGAGAGCACAAAACAGAGAGAGAGAGAGAGAGAGAGAGAGAGAGCACAAACAAGAGTCAGAGAGCACAAAAGAGAGAGAGCACAAACGAGACAGTGTGTGAGATAGTGAGTGAGTGAGAGAGAGAGAGCACAAAAGAGAGAGAAAGCGTGAGAGAGAGAGCACAAACGAGAGAGTGAGAGAGAGCACGAAAGAGAGTGAGAGAGAGAGTGAGAGAGAGAGGAAAGAAAGGCTAAAGAAAATTCCAAGTCAGACGGGAGAGAGAAAAACGGAGCATGAGAGCAATCATGTGGCATATTGTAATACGTTGTGGGTGCCAGCATTGATTTCCTCATTTCATCTAATTGTTTGGAGCAGCTTGGCTGAATGCATTAAAGACACTCGCTATTGATTTGGCCTTTTCTTTGCTTTTTCCAATGACAAAGTTAAACCACGATGCTCTGGAATGTAAATGACAAACGCTACACAGCATCGTCAAGCAGCCCTGATCCCACACTCCCTTCACCACAGCACTCGGGAACAACGCCGTGCCTTCCCACCTAACATCTGCAGTGATGTTTCAGCCTTTAGTCTGAGATGAGAGTTTGAGCCCCTCACGCAATTATATTCCCAGGCAACCTGCCTATTGATCCATGCGTAGTTCATTATACACTCTGCTTTTTTTTAGTTGTGACATGTTACGCAAAATTATCATTTGGACTGTCATCATAGTAGATCACACAATATACAACAAGCTTTGGGGTTTTTTTTGTTTTGTTTTTTTTGTTTTTTAGCAAAGGTGGTCACCTTGCGCAAGTTCTAGGTGTGCTGGTACCTTCATTTCTGCTTCTGCTCTTGAGCTACCAAAGCCCCTCTGCATTACACAAAACAAAGAGTCTGTTATGGGCAGCATTACTGTTGCAGTAGGCTGGGATTGAACCGGGCTCATCGAAGGACTTGCACGGGTTCGGTTGCAGTCAAACGAAGCAGCTTGCAGCGAATCTCAGACTGGAGCAGCACCCCTGAATGGCTATGGAGGTGCGGGCTGCCCCAGGGTCTCACCTCGCAGGTTGCGAATGAAGTCCTCAAGCATCATCTTGCGGTCAGGCTTGATGTTGGGGCTGTACATGTCCGTGTTGAGGAGGATGATGGCGAAGGCCAAGATGAAGATCGTGTCCGGGTTGTGAAACTGCTGCACCACATCTGGGTTGCACATGCAGTAGCGCTGGCTAATGGAGAAACCGAGAGAAACAGAGAGAACCAAGTGTGGTGGACAGAGTCTGTCTTTAGATGTTAGCAGAGAAAATTACTTCTGAAAAACAAAACAAAAAAACAAAAAAAAAGCCCCAACACTAAAACTTTACATGGGAAAGAAAAATTCAACATTGTGTTCACGTTACATTCTTTTTTTAAAAGCCATTTTTTTCATTATAGCATTAAATGAGCCAAGGTCCCATTTTTCTTTAGAGTCCCAGTACGGTTCCTCTAGGAGCAGCAGTTAGAATAACTTTCAGAAGTGTTTAATAGTCCTCTTTGCAGGGCAACAAGACGATTTACGAGCACTGGTGCAGAGAAATGTGAACACCCTCAGCACTGTGCCTCTCCGACGAAGACCTTGCACGAACCGCACATTCATAAAAATGTGTGCGGGTCAGCTCATGTGGTAAATAATGGACTACTGTTTGTATATGGAGGGAGTCTAACTTGTAGCGAAGCACATAAAGTTTTCAGAGAAACAGGACGTTTCGGACAGGGGTCCTTCATCAGCTGTGCATGCAAAGGGCTTCATGAATATAAATATATCTGTAAATACTATTTGAATATATACTGTAGGCACAAATCTTGCCTGAGATCAGAATGAGCTGTGTGCAGGATTTACAGAGTCAGAGAAGAAAATGGACAAACAGATATGTCAGTTCGTCACGAGGACACGTCTCACCTGCTTTCTGCACTTTCAGCTCCCTCTCTGATCTTTGATAAGTTTCTTTCTATTACCTTTCTATAGAGCCACACATTTTAAACGTTGAGATGTGGAATGATAACACCTTCGTGGTTCAGCTCATTATGTAAGTGTCACTCCAGAATGGGATTCCAGCTCAACCGGCTTTTTATTCACACCCTTCTGTCTTTTATGTTTCGTACATCTGATGCATTATCATTTGATATGCAAACAGTATCTTACATCGAAAAAGATGTAGGGTGCGTATTTCCAAATAACAGCACACCACACCAACTACAACGCAGGTGCTGAGGGCCGTGTGCACAAGTGAAAACTCTCATTTCAGCATTTCCAGGTGTCAGCTCTCTCCAAAGGCCTGGGTCTACTGAGCTAGATGATTGGATCCTACCCAGAGGACCACTACCACCTCACCTCTAGGCACACACACACACACACACACACACACACAGGCACACACACACACACACACACACACACACACAGGCACACACACACACACACACACACACACCACACACACACACACAGCATTGGCTGCACTGCTATAATACAGACGCTCCATTGTACTCTGTCCTTACATTTTGATGATATTGATCTGAATGGATTTGAAAAGAACAGCAGAGCCAGAGCAACATGAAGTTCAGCTAGAGATCATCTAAACCCCCCCCCCCCCCCCCCCCCACACACACACACACACACAACAGAAGGGTGGTTTTGCATTGTTGTTCAGCTTCATTGAGATTTGGAAGAGTTGGCAGGCACACAAACGCATTAATGCGCTCACTCATTGGAGACCAACTGCTATGGTTACCATTGCTTTCCTACTCATATCCATTTATTCATCCTTCTTCATCTTGCTCCTCATTTTTTGAGGAGGTGGGGGGGCAGCTTGTAAAATATCAAAGGAAGCAGGAGGTTTGAGACATGGACTGGGTTATGTTACCCAATCACGAGTATTTTATAAACCAGCAGCACACACACATACGCACAGGCACATGTGCCCACACATTCACACACGCGCAAACACATTCACACACATTCGTGAAGCTGTGACTTAGCAAACGCTCATGTGTTTCAAAAGCAAACACGCATTTCTTCTAACCAGTGGTACAATGGAAGAAATAAATCGTATGTTTGGTTTTTTTCCATAAAGCTCTTCTCAAACTGTTTTGGTCACTGAAGTGAATAGTGACAATTCCAGTGACAATGGGTGCACTAGCATGTGATATCTTCTCAATTACCAACCCACACCTGGTATCTGCTCTGTCTCTCAGCGCGCACCTGCCCCACATTCTAAATCCCCTTATGTTAAGAGAGCCTGCGCTATCTGAGACTGATAAATAGGTCTTTAATTACAACAGTTGAGGTCAACTTCAAGACATTCAATAAAAGCACCTCATCAGACTGCTGGTATAACAGAGGAGTGATTGAAGATGTCTCCCCATTTTTATGGAACAGGCTATGACCTACCATTCAAGTAGACTTGGCTTTGGCTATTACTGGCACAGTAATACCTATTGAACCATCTCTGAACAAGTGAGAGATAGATTTACGCTACATCTCAGTGAGCCAAAGTTGCAGGACTTTAAAAAATAGTCTCGATTTTCAATCCATTATGGAAGGGAATTAAAAAGGTGGCGATTAAACGAAACTCCACCAGTCTTCGTCGTGGCTGAACAAATCCATTTCCAGTTGTATGTCAGGTGAGTGAGAGCAGGCTGAGGAGAAGCCCTAAACGCCGCTGAGGAATGGCCACAGGGGGCTCTCTGGGATCTCGCCTTATCTGGGCCTCCCATATGGAGCTGGCGGAGGTGCTGAGAGTGGAGCGACAACAGGACTCTGTGTGTGTGTGTGTGTGTGTGTGTGTGTGTGTGTGTGTGTATGTATGTGTGTATGCATGTGTGGTCTCACCTGAATGCCTCTATGAGTCGCTCCACTTTTTGTGCTTCGCCCTGCACACGGATATGAGCCTGGAACTTTCTTAAAGCCTCATCTAGCTCCATTCCAGAAAAATCCATCTCATCTACTACACAACTGAGAGAGAGAGAAAGAGAGAGATAGAGAGAGAGAGAGAGAGAGAGAGAGAGAGAGAGAGAGAGAGAGAGAGAGGGAGAGATTTATAAAAGGAAAATAGATAGTTGGTGGAGGCAAACAAAGTACAGTAGGAACAGCAGAAGAAAAGTTAATGGAATTAAAAGAAGAGAGAAATACACTGAAAGCAAGAAAGAGGTGAAACCAGCTTTCCAGGTGAGCTTCTCTCTAGAGCGTATACACAAGTTTTAGTATGCATGTCTATTGCTGATCAGCCACCACAGCTACTGAGACTTACACAGCTCTGAGGAAAGGTATCAGAAGAATATTTAACAGAGAGACAGAGACCATTGGCATGTCAGTTTCCCGCATGTTTACCATGCATGGATGTGCTCAGACTCTCTCAAACACCACATAGAGGAAAACACACACACACACACACAAGCATACACAAAGCTGAATTGTAATTAGAAATAACCAAAAACCCAGACCTGAAGGTCAGTTTAAATGAAGGCTGAACTACGGCTCATTAAAAGAAACACAGACTTTCTCAAAACAGAATTGAAAAGGACAACTTCAGCCTTACATGGAAACCCAAGTCGTGCACAGCATTCTACTGCAAAATGTTCTGTGTAATGCAGATCCAGGCAGATATATTGAAATTCAGGTCACACTCATAGTTACATGCCAGCCTGCCAGCAACATGAGTCTTTGAAAAGAGATGCGTTTTTTGTTCTTTGGGTTCTCTACTCTAGCACAC
>NC_137507.1:16420000-16442500 GCF_041902795.1 Electrophorus electricus
CAGCCACACTCACCATGCAACATCTCAGCCCACAGCGCACACACCTGCTTCAGAGGCAGCTGAAGACTGTCACATTACACTGAAGAAGTAAACTACTGGAACTAATAAGTCACTCTCTCTCTCTCTCTTTCTCTCTCTCCCTCTCTCTCTCTCCCTCTCTCTCTCTCTCCCTCCCTCCCTCCCTCCCTCTCCCTCTCCCTCTGCCAAATATCAGTTTACTTTGATTAAAATGTGGCTTAAGCTTATCACTCAGAGTGCATGAAGCAAAACAAGCCAGGATAAGAGAGCGAGGGAGAGATAACTTTACTTTCTTCGCTGTGTTTGTTTCTGAAGCTGGAAAAGGCGCTGTGTCAGAAGTGAGCGTTACACGTGTAGGTGGCAGAAAGGTGACTGGAGGCCATTTCAGCCAAATGTGACTTTGTTTGTTTGTTTTTGAAGTTTGACTGCTTTGCTGTTGCTGTTCTTTGCCAAGCTGGCAAAACCGCTGTAAATGAAACAGGAAAAGAGCCCATCCATTACCCTCACAGTGTGATTCAGGGGTGCACAGCACGGCAGCACTAGTTCTGCTTACAGCCAATACTAACTCACCTTACAGAACTTTTCCTATCGCATCCCCAGTCCCCAGGACCCCGTTTAATGTTTCGGCTAAATTAGTGCAAAGCAGGATAATAGAAAAAGGGACTTTGAAAAACGGCATTCGTTTCAGGACCAGTGAAGTTCACACACAGAGGTGAAGCCACGGGGGTCCCAAAGAAAATCTGATTGACCCCGAAGTGCCCCCCCCTGTCAGTCACCTCTTCATAGCACTACTTTAAAGTAACTGGTTGAGTTACAGAGGAAATATGTGAGGAAGTGGCTTGCCTACAGGCTAATGTACAGTAAAACCCGGGCCTTTTGTGCATGGGTACTCACTGTACATTTACTCATACTGCATAGTGCACAGCTGGTACTTATCTATAGTTTCTTGATGCGTTTGCATCACAGTAACTTTATAGAGTGCTGGTGGGTGTTAGGCCAACTAGATAGCAAACTAGTGTTAGTCCGCTTGCAAGCTTGTTTGATCGGCATTTTACAATGCAGCCCAGTGCACATATTTTTGTTTTTGTTTTGTTTTACAATTGTCATATTATTATATTAATTCACTGTAAGATAAGAGGATTACTCATGGTGTAATTAGTAACAGACTACCATTTATAATTACACAATTATAAATGACAGGCTGTTGATAAATACTGAGTAAATTTTAATTTATTGTGTATTTCTTGTCTTGTCATTTATGTAAGAATTTCTTTGTACAATTTTTAAAAATTATATTATGAAACACCATAATTGAAAATGACTTAAAATGAGATTTTGTAATTGTTTTTACTTTTTACCTTTTATTTCTTTTTAAGTAAAATATTTTGGACTGATTGTGACAATTTAATGCTTCATAGAAAAAAAAGGTACTCCTTTGCTGAATTTAAGACTGAGGCTATTTTTGCCTGGCTCAACCCTTTTTGTCACTATATTATTATCTCACTGTTGGTTTTAAACACTGAAAGGTCAAAGAAGCTGTTAAAATATACTGTAAAAGAATGAAAGTAGGTCACCATTCTCCAGCTAAACATTTTGCGGTAACCTTTTGCATCAGTGCATGAGGAAATTCGGTGATACAACAGAAGTGGTCCAATGTACACTTTTACACTTTTACACAATTTACCTAAATGTTTTAATTTTGAATTATTTTTGACAAGTTTGACAAGTCAAACTAATGAAATGTAACTACAACAAACTAATTTTACTTTTTCAGCAAAAGTCCCCAGATTCATTCCAGTCACCAAATCGAGAAGTTACATAGAAACTAATGGTAACTAACCTGTCTGTCTAACTTAACCATCAAGATATTCAGCCGTTTCTCCATGTTAAGCGACACGGAGACATTCTTGGACTCTTCATGAAAAGAAAGTCTATCTATCATGCTAGTGATTGTCCCTGGAATGAAGGTGAGCCTCAAACTACCTGACATATGGGGGAGATAACACCCGATTCTGAGTCCAGCCGTGCTTAAGAGGAGTCCGTGTAGATTATCAAAGTTAGGCACGATAAGGATCACGGACCTGTAGCTCATTTTCTTTGCAGTATGGTAGGTGACGGACCATTTGAACAATGTTGCATTGCAGAACATCGACGAGTAAAATACACAGCTGTGATTAGCATGTACGATAAATCGCTTTGCCAAATGCTATTTATGCTAAATGTTAGATAACATTGGCGAGCTTCAACTCTCATACAAAAAAAGTCAGCGTTGGCTAGTTTTAAAATTTTAGATCCACATACCCTGCCATTAATTCGACTTTATGCACTGAGAGTTTATACAATGTAAATTCGATCTGAGAAACATAGATCTTGTATTTAGTATTTCAAGTTTTTATAGTGGAAAAAAAAAATAGGTTATCATAGTAAATAAGTTATTATAGTATTGTACTTCATTTTGGCTGTATCTTTCATACTTAATTTATGTATGTATATTTGTATCTTTATATTAATTTTAAATTATTTTAAATTATTTGAAACATTGTGTACTGCTAGCATCACATTAGAATAATGTATCCAATTTAATGTTATCATATAAATATGTTAACATTAATATACAAATAATGAATGAATGGTTTGCTGCATCTAACTCCTTACTAGACTGTATTCATCACTCTAAGGGCAAAAGCAGTCTTCAATGCATGTGACTAATGAGTGTTTAACAGTGATGATTGCAAAGTTGATCAGTAACCCCACCACTGTAAAACAAACAGAAGACAAACACAAGTCCGAAAACGCAGGTAAGGCATAAACTGAAACACTGAAGGCACTGAAGACAGAGGCGCGATCACTACAGCTGCTGAGAAGGAATGCAGCAGGAACAGAGAGCAGTGCTTAAGTTCGCTGTCTAACAATAACTGGATATTAGTGGCAGGAGAGTTCAGGAGAGTGCTGAGGGCATGCAGGTCTGGAGACACATGGGACATTTCCAACCAAATAACACTCAGATTTCTGCCTGCATCTCGGCATGCTTAGTAGACATCTCTTCATGGATAGCAACTCACCACCTGAAGTTAAATCCCACCAAGACTGTGTTGCTTGAAACTGCTGGAGATGCCTCCTCAATAGAAGACCTTGGAATCGCTCTGGCGAACTTTTGGATCAATCTAACTGAAAAGGCATGCAACCGTGGGGTAATTCTGAATAACCAGCTAGAATTCTCTCCTCATATTACTAGATTGACTCAGTCATGCAGGTTCCTTGTCTACAACATCAGGAAAATTTGGCTATTTCTCTCTCTGGAAGCCACTCTGGTGATTGTCCAATCACTTGTCATATTTTTTGCGATTGGAATACTGCAATTCACTCCTGGCAGGTCTTCCCCTCTGTGCCATCAGACAAACACGTCCAGAAGGCAGCTGCATGGTTTATTATCAACCTACAAAGTTCTCCCATGTCACCCCCTGCTGCGTTCTATCCACTGGCTCTCCATAGAGGCCCTGTAGAGGTTTAAAAACACTCACGCTTGTTTACAAAGCCAAACCTGGACCAGCTCCCACGTACTTAAAAGCACTAATCAAACCCGTTTTTACACCACACTGCCTTCTAGTCTACTGAATCGACACGACTTGAGCTCAACACCATCCCTCAAGACACACATACACAAAAAATTTGCATCAAGACTGTTCTCTGGCTGCCCATAAAGCTGAGACATTGGCTGTCTTCAAACACACACTGATGACTCACTTCTTCATCGAGTCACTCAAGTATGCATTTAAAAAAGACTTTTCTGTCTTCTTTCCCATTTTGGCCAGAGCTTTATCCTGATAGTATTCTTGTCACTAGCCTATCTACACTCACATGAGGATAAGGACTACAAGGCACTTCTGTGAGTCCCTGTGGACAAGGGCATGCGCCACATTTTGTAAAAGTAAATGTACATTATTCTTCATCAGGTTATGATAATTATGATAATCTGATTATTATTATAATGTTTTCAAAATGGCTTTAAGTAAGTAGTCTTAAGTACTTATAGATCTTATGGAGCTTTTTTTTAATCAAGCAGAGCTAATGCTATAGAAAACAAGAATAACTAATACCTCAAAAGGCAAAACTAAACAACATGCAACCACCATAATGGGCTGTAAGTCTGAACAGCCAATCTCGCTTGAGGCCCCACAACATACTCTCACCTGGAGGACCTCCATCGCTCAGTTAACATACTCGTCATTTCTTTCAGTACCAAGGATATTTATTAAATTATTTATAAAATTTATAAAATTATTAAAAATAAACAGTTAATCATGGAGAAAAACAACAAAATCAACTCAGAGCAGACAGATCAGAAACAAGGTCACCAAGAGAAAGTGAAAATGCCACGTCATCTTGAAACTTTTTCTGCCGTGTTCTCTTGATGGTTATTGCCACAGTGGCCAAAGAACTTTTAATTACTGAACTGAGATTAACGCCCTTGCTTTAAAGGATCTGCTAATGAGAAATCTGTCTCTTTCTGGCCTCAGGTTCTCGCCAAGGAGGCCGAGAGTCTAGAGTAAGCACTGGACACTAAAACTGCAGCATTTTACAGAGAAATGTTTCTTTAAAAAAAAAAAAAAAAACAGTGGACAATTAATTGGTTGTTGTTGTCATCAATCACAGCAGAAATGCTAACAACGAACAAAGGATGCACGAACTTGGGCGCTGCTTAGAAACAGAGGCGATGCCATGTGCCACTACCTTCAATCTCAAGCGAGGGCAGAAGAGAAGAGGGTGTTGAATTTTAACAACAGGCAGCATCAGGAGAACAGGAAGAAAATAACACAAAGCGCCACCTGCAACAGGGACCGTGTCATTACTAGAGACCGACTGGACCAATAGACAGTGTGCGCCTACATGTATGAGTGTGGATTGGTAGTGCAGATAAAACAGGCAATCGCATGTGTGAGAGAGAACATCAGAAGTATTGAAAAAGTCGCTGGGCTTTGCTGTGCAGTGCTGTGTCACTTCATTTCACGTTTAACGATTCATAAAGCGCCAGGCCTGGCTGTTGCTTTCAGTAAATCTTTGCTCAGTTTATCTCTGCCAACAAAATTATGTTGCATATTTGAAGTCTCTTTGATCAAGGTCTACAAGTACATTTATAAACCATATATGAGCCCGGCCAAGTGCTTTCCAATCGACTAAATAACATGCTTATTTTTGATCAGGTGCAGAAGATTACCATAATTGCTTTCATGCACAAGTTTATGTTCTTTGAGTGTAAACCCACGTAATGTTGTTACATTCTGATACACATGCAAAAATAGAGCATAGAAAAAAGAAAGCCTTAGGAGACACATTTCTGATAAATGTTAAAGGAGGGTTGGGAAGAAATGGGAAAGCTCTGATATAATATGTCAAAAGCAGGGTTAAAAATCCCTTCCGAATCTCACAGCAAGTGGTTAAAGAGTGCATGCATATAATTCTCTGCCTTTATACAAATGTAATAGCAGTGACACGTGGTCCTTTCTTGGTCTCACATTACAGTAGTAAAGTCTCGCATTACTAGTGTTTTGGAGCATTAACTGAGCGTACCGTATATCCTTCTTGAATGTGTAAATCTATGTCTCTTTAATTGAGGGATCAGAGACACAGACGGTCTACTCTGTTCTGTTTGCTAAGCTTCAGTTATATGGATATGGACCAAGCAGACCTGTGATGAGAATAGTGAGTCATCCGCGGATGGGGGCGAGCCTATTTATAGAGGCTCAGGCAAGGTGACAGGCATTAGGGAGGGGGGTGCTAGCCACAGCTGGAGACAGGTTAGGTGGGGAGACGGAGCACGCGCATGCGTCCGTGTGTGTGTCTTTCTGTGTGAGAGTGATAGAGAGCCAGAAAATAAAACATGGAGACATGGGGAGAGAGAAAATATGTTTTGGCAATATTACCATGTTCATGTCAGTGAAGGCTATGGTAGGGACAATATGACAAGCACCAAGAGACTGCAGAAGTGTTAAATCATAATATTAGGCAAAGAGCAGGTAAGATTACATAGAGATCGGGTGTGATAGGAAATATATACCTCCAAATTATCCATCTATGAAAGGCTGAGGCAGTGGTAATATTTCATACAATTCCATTCTCAAATGAATCTGCTGGCTATTTTCAACAATAAAGTGCCACGGGCAAAACATAGAGGATTAAAACAGAGTGGAGAATGAGGCCCCTTGGAGAACTCACACATTGAAGAGGTTGAGTCCGATGCGGTAGAGACGCTTGCGCATGACGTCGGTGGACAGGGTGGGGGACTTGCAGCTTGCTGGGTTCTCGCAGTGGTAGCGGGGCAGGCTGAGCGTCATGGTCTGCAAGGCCTCTTTGGAAGAGGCCTCGGAGGCTGAGCGGGCGGACGTGGACGTGCTGCTGCTGCTCATCTGCTCCGAGCTGTTGTCCGCTGGTTCTGACTCGCTGCGCTTGGCCTCCAGGACCTCCACAGCAGGGATGGGCATGGTGCCAGCCTCCTCCAATGGAGGCAGGGCCATCTCCTCCTCTGCGGGTAACGCCTCCGCCGGGGGTGCCGGCTCCAGCCCCGAGGCGTCCGTCTTTTCCAGGGCGAGAGGCGGTAGATCTTCTGTGAGCTCTTCTTCGCTAGGTGGGGGTGCCGGAAAGTCGTAGTCGGGCACCTCTCCGGGGTCCAATTCTGGGGGTGGGGGGATCGGCTCCTGTGGAGGCGGTGGCTGTTCCTGCAGTCTCGCGTCTTCTGCCAGAGGCTCTTTGGGGCCCTCTGTCACTGCTGCCCCCTGCTGGACACAGTTCTCGAGGGAGACGGAGGCAGAGGACTCCATGACGGAGGAGGACATGCGAAAGTTCTGGCTGTCGATCTGGACCGTCACGTCCCGGAAAGCCATCATCAACTTGCTGGCACCCCGGGAAATGCTCTCAGGGCTGTCTCCCAGGCCAGCCCCGGACGGCAGGGTGGCAGGGTCCATGGTGCTGCCCTCCCTACCAGCTGCTGCCATATTGGACTTGCCACCAGAGGTGCTGAAAGCCTCGGAGCTGAACTGGTACGTGCCTCCCTCCTGTAATGAGCACATGGTCTTAAGGCTCCAGTTGCTGAGGGCATCATCGATGGATTTGGCCAGCGACTGCACCTGCTCAGAGAAGGAGTCCTCCAGGTCAGTGAGGGTGGTGCCCACTCTGGCAGGCAGTGACGGGGAGCGCACCAGGGGGATGCCGGTCGGGGGGCAGCCTTCAGCCAGCGCCCGCTCAGCCGAGAAGCCCTCGGTGTTCTGCACGCGCACCCTGCGCAGTGAGATGCGGCGGGGCAGGCGGCTCTCCAGAAGGGAGTTGCGGATCTTCTCGAAGTTCTTGCTGAGCTGGTACTGGCGGAAGGCCGTCTGGATCTTGCAGGCGGCACGGCGGGAAATTAGGTGCCCACCATATTTGTGCTCTAACATTTCGATCTGTAGGAAGAAGAGCAGGGGAGGGAGGGGGAGAGGGGAGGAGGTCAAACAGGGAGACATGAAGATGCGCGTAAGTAGATGGCCAACTTGACGAGGGCTATGAGCAAAAGGCATGAAATTAAATCAACAAAAACTGAGCATAATCCATTAAGCCCCATGTCATGCTGATGATTAACAGAGGTCCAAAAAGAGAAACCTTTATTTCAAAAATGAAACAGCACAACAACCAAATCTGTAGGAGCTGCATGGCATGGGCATCAAACAAGATCTAGGGCGCTTACTCACATGTTGAAGAAAATAAACATGAAAATAATCACTACTGGCAGATTTCATTGTAGCAGAAAATAATAAATAAGCATTTTTATACTGAATGAGATGGATTAGTGTGTAGTGAATGTCAGTCTAAAATGATGGCTCACTGTTATGCTGACATTAATCTTTAGACGTGTTGCTGAAGTCGAGCAAAGGCTAAAAATGTCAATGGTTAAAATAACATTATACTGTACATTTTGATGATTCAATATTTCACCCACTCAGATCTTCATTTTGCTACCAGTCTTAACAGAGGCAGAAATTGGAGTTCAAGATGAAGGAAAAACAAATGGAGGACTCGGGGACATCCAGCATAGGCCACACCGAACACTGAACACGAGCACAGCGGGGGATCTGCGAGGGTCCGTGAGGGTTCGTGAGGGCACAGAGCTAAAGCTTCTGCTTGGTTCCCACTCACTTCCTACCGCTGCTGTCCCCTCAAGCCTTCCATCTCACCTGTATTCCTGCACGAGTATTCTCGGGAGCAGCCACGAATTGGCTGTGACTCAGTAAAAATAAATGAAGCTGTCCTTTCCGAAATGATTGGCCTGGGAGTATTTCTGAGACTGAGAGAAAGAGAGAGTGAAGCCATGAGAATACATTTCACTGTTCTCCCTCTGCTGCTTCATTACTCAGATATGGCAGAGTACGGCTTCCAATATTCCATTTATGCACTTACAGGCTCCTGGCCATTAAGGCCCTATTTGAGACAGTTATATTCCCTAATCAGTCCACTCTCTCAGTAAATCATTATTGGGAGATGGACATTAGGTGGAAAAAAAGGTTCTTTCATTTCTAAATAGGATGTCAAGATGGCAAAAAAAGGCACTCTTTCAGTTCTGTCCATAATTTGATGATTTGATGTTTTCAGTACAAACTTGATAATGTGCATACCAGGATTTGACAATAGCTTTATTTCTACTCATTTATTTGATGGTCATGTGGTTCCGAAAAAAAGAAGGATGTGCTGGATCAAAATCAAAAGAGAGACATCAAAGTGGAGATAAATAAACAAAGCCTAAGCGAATCTTTAAGGCCTGAGGTTTTCATGGCGCTAGTGAACTTATGTTAAAATATACATACCTACCAAATAGAACATTACAGTCCTGCCCTGATGATCTATGAGCCGTCCTGATCTGGATTGCAATCGACTGTACATCTGGAGTAGCCAGCCATGCCAAGCACAGGCACAGGCCTGAATGGGTACACAATTTTCACCCCCGGATCTGCTCGCTGTCGGCAGACTCGTCTCTCCTCTAACTGCCATGTGTGGAGACTAACACACATCAAGGTTAATCTCTTCCTTTGTGCTAAGAAGTCAGCTGTGTTCCGTGCAAGTGACCTCTGCAAAACTGCACTAAACAAAAAAACACCCCACCTAGAGAGATGACTCTCAAAATGCCATCTCATTCATGCAGTGTTCGTTCGGGAACAGCAGGGCCGGAGAGGGTTATTTGGGAAGTCCCGAGACCTAGGTGGGCGGGGTCTGTGCTTTGAGCCGCCGCGTCTTGCGTCTCACAGACGTCTCACAAGCGCATGCTGCTGCCTGGAGGAATTGGCTTTGAATATTCATCATCTTTATCAGGACTTTTCAGTACCGCAGACCCGACACGCCGAGGTCTTTAGACTTCATGAGAAAAATGTCTAAAATCCAAACCGCAGGAAGTGGTTATTATGTGATGGTAATAACCAGAGGCCCTGTGTGAATGCCATAATAGAAAATGAGCGATGAATACAGAGAGGGGACCCCAAAAACTGGCTGGGGTCTTGGGAGGGAAAGCGCTTGATTAGCTAAGGCAGATTGGATTATTTGTTTCTTTGCTCTGTGGGAGACATAACACAAAATGGTGAACAAAACATGCCCAGACACGTCCTGGAGAATCTCTCTGGCATTCACTGCTGGTTCACCAGAACTCTGGGAAAAGTAACAGTGATACTGCGCAGCATCAGTCGCTGTAGCACAAGATGCTAGGATGGTTAGGAGAACGAGGCACACAGAGAAAGCATAGACGGAAATCTGACTTCTGGAACAACTAATGGAATGGAGTTTTACATTAGTAGAAGCTGAGCATGACAGAAATCAAAAACAGGGGATGAAAGAACGAGCAGAGAGAAAGAGAAAGAACGTGAACTTCACTCTGCTTGTTGGCAGGCTGTCATTTCTGTTTCTGGTCGCTTAACTGAATGTGCACAGCAAGAGATCATTCCGGAAACGCCATGTCCGCAGATGAAAGGGGACGTACAGGTGATGTAGGGGCAGCAGTGACATGGCTCCCTTTTAATTAGCCTGGCAAACGGAGCCCAACAGGTGGACGAGTCCACTGCCCAAACGTGGCCAGCTACCATCTCAGCAAAGCTTGTCAGCTACACACACACACAAAGGCCAGGAGCCAAAATACGAGGCGGTTCAGCGCTAAGGTATGTGTCTGCTTAGCGACTCGAACCAACAGCCAACCAAATGAGCAATGACAAATATCAAGGGTTAGGCTGAGCTTTGTGTCCCTATTATGTTCCTCACAGACTAACAAGTGGTCGAAGAAACTGAAGCATGCCAATTGCCATTCTTTGCCATCTTGCTCTGGCCTGAAGTGGAAGATTTCTGATAGGAAAGGTCAGCTGAAGAAAGGTTCTTTTCACAAATCTAATCTTTTTTTTTTCCTGCCCTCTCCATGCTTAGCAGATACTGTTTTCCAGCTAAATCTAGCACAGATGCCATTACATTCTCTCTCTTCTCCCTGCACCTGCAGCTCCCCAAGGACATTCTGATAGCCTCTGCCATGGTCCTCTTCAAATGTGACCGTTCCCATGGACCTGAATAACCTCGGTTCACTAACCTCACGTCACTGAACTGGCCGCAGTGCCGAGGAAAAGGAACACAGTCATACTGGAGTAAACTTATCCTACTAATTTTCTGTCACACAAGTCCGTTTTTGGTGCTTGACACTAATTCCTCATTTGCATTGATGTGTATCTCAGGGTGGCATGTATATTAATGAGCTGATCAGCATGAGACAGGGTAATCAAAGGTCTCATTGGGAGGCTACATGGGCCTTGATTAGCATAAATAGGCAATCATACAGAAGAACGGAGGCTGTAGCTATCTGTGGAGGCATCAGAATGCAAGCACCAAGAGGCTGTTGGTGGAGTTACAAAAAAAGCATGTTTATGTTGTATAATGGAACTGGTTGGCAGTGGAATATGAATATGATGCAGAAGATTAAAAGGCTATAGAACACACACCCACAAAAACAGATCAGGGATCCCAGTGTTTGGGGATTTACATGTCCTTACGCAAAGCCCCATAATGCATCAGTAGTTGATGCATTGAGACTCTCAGATAATGGACCTTACTGGAGGATTCTGGTGTGAGCTTCCAAAGACGATAAATCTCTGAACGCTGCTGTGCTCCGCTGTGTGTGCAGTAGGTGTTGTGCGTTCTCTCTGGACTGGGTTGAAACAACATTGACTAGTAATTGCAGAGACACCTTGGGGCGTGAAAACATACCGAAAAAAATCCAGCTGTCAACATGGTGATAACCATTACATTCCAATATTTTATACAATGTGAAATATTTCAGACATCTGAGAACAACAAAAACCAGTCTCCATACCAGCCAAAAAAAGACAGAAAAATCCCCTAGGGTCACCACGGCCATAGTCTTATCGAGCCACTATGAACAAAACCGCAGTCCCACGACTGTTGAACTCTGTGGAATAATATCCTTTTTCCAGCACTCTCAGCACTTCATTTTCAGAATTGTTAATCATCTCCTTTTCTTAAGCATCAGCAGTGCAGGGACAGGCGCATGGCGGACTGTTGAACGCAAATTCTCAGCGTGCTGCCCTTCAGACAGCCAGTCATAAACTCTGGAAGAGGATATGAATTAGTTATTTTTTCCCATGAGAGCATTCTCAGATCTCAGTCATACCCATAATTCCCCTGGCTGGGACCATCAAAGTGAACTAAGCGAGGCCAAAGTTGACATCGCTGGCGGGTACCACACAACTGTTTCCCCTGAAAAGGGAAAGAAAGGAAACACTCTCACAGGAAATAAATGCAAGAGGAGTTGTGAGGTGGTGAGGCTCTTTAAAAAAGCTCTGGGAAAGGCAATTAGTAGGAGAAGAAAGTTGTTCTCAGGAGAGCATTGCGAAGACGGTCATCCATTCAGTGTAATAATGATGCGGACTGGAATTAAGTTCAACTGTGCTCAATAATGCACATACTTGTACAAACACCAGTCTAATAGGACATATTTAAAGCAATAATAATAATAATAATAATAATAATAAACTCTCTGTGCTTCAGATATATCAGCATTTTGGGGGCCAGAATGACCTATTCTCATGACCTATTCTCTTTCCTCTCTCTTTCCTATTATTCAGGTGATGTTCTGGCCTGATATATTTCTACTATATCTCTCTCACATTAAATATGCCCAAGTAACATATGACAAATGACTAGAACCGTGTGAGAAGCCTAACTCGAAATCTGACAGACACAGAGACGGTCAGAAAGAGAAAGAGACAGCGCGAGAGACAGAGACAGATGA
Source organism: Electrophorus electricus (assembly GCF_041902795.1). Lineage (NCBI taxonomy): Eukaryota > Metazoa > Chordata > Actinopteri > Gymnotiformes > Gymnotidae > Electrophorus > Electrophorus electricus. The sequence goes on from NC_137507.1 coordinate 16,432,314, forward strand.
AGAGAGCGAGATCGAATATAACTCGTAACCCATTTCGACATCACGCTGGTGCTGATGAACAGAGGACCTATTTTGATGAAGACAAATGAAAATGTAGAAGATGGTGATGATGTCCGACCCACCCTGAAGGAACCAGCCAGCTCTAGCACGGGCCATCTTCACCCTAACCTTCACCGGTAGCAGACTAACTCTCGAAGCAGAGCCTGTATCAAAGCTTTGCAATAGAGAAGCAAAGCCCCAGACGCACACACTCTGACAGCGCAACACCAGCCAAGCCTCAGGAGCCGCTCTCTACACACTCACGTGCACGTGCACACGCCGCCCTCTCCCGAACTACAACCCCCACAATGCCTTGCGACCCTACCTGCTTGTTTTTGAGGTCGAGCGAGAGTTCGTAGTCGGAGGTGCCGCCGTGGCTGCAGGCCCCGTTCCTCTGCACCCTAATGGGGGAGGCCGTGTGGTGCAGACTGGGCCTCCTGCCCCCTCCTCCCGTGCCTCCCCTGCCTCCTCCGGCCTCCTCATCCTCTGTCTCTTTCTTCCCGCCCTCCTCCTGCTCCTCCTCCAGCTGCTCCTGCTGCTGGGCCTGGGCTGGCGCCTTCTCTCCATCCATCTCATTCTCTCGCTCCCTCGTTCCCGCCTCCGCCAGCTCCTGAGCCTCGTGCTCCTGCACTCCCCCCGTGCCCCCCCCTCCTCCGTCGTCAGGCGGTGCCGGGCTCTCTCCGTCCTGGGGCTGCGTGGAGCCCTCACGCTGCGGGGCACCGCCGCCTGCCGGGGCCGCAGGGGCCCCGGGCGGCGCGGACGGAGCCTCCTCACTGCTGAAAGGAGAAAAGGCAGAGTCAGCCTGCGGCCGCATCACCACCTGACCTTCTCCTCCGGCTCAGCGGACGACTCCTCCAGGGAGGAGTCAGGCTCTCATAACTCCCCCTCTTTCACTTGTTTGTTCCTTCACTCGAAGGAAGAAGGCAAAGAGAGAGAGCTTGGGGGGGGGGGGGGGGGCTGTAGCCCCCAGACACCGCAGCATCTATGGTAGGGCAGGCCGGGAATACTCACCCCTTAAGCAGGGAGGGAGTTGGGGTGACCCACACACACACACACACACACACACACACACAGTGACTTGGGACACCTCACACGTGACACACACAGACACAACAAGACAGTCATGCAGCTGTCAGTGGGTCAGGCAACAGGGGCTGGTAAATGTGTGCGCCCATGGCTGTGTTTTTACTTCGCATGACTACAGCAGGCCTGCAGGGGGAAGGAGCCTCTTTGTGTGCTCTATGGGGATGCAGATGACAGCAGGATAGAGTCTTTATTTTCTTTTCTTGCTGGGTTGGTGATATGAGAGTGGGACCATGGAACTCCCACATGACATCGTTCGGCCTCTCTCTCTCGCTCTCTCTCGCTCTCTCTCTCACTCTCTCACCTACTCTCTCCTTCACTCATCCATTTTTTTCTCTCTCATCTGCTTCACAGTTCTATTCACATCCCATTTCTCTCACCCTTCTGCATTTTTTTCTGTGTCCCTGTCAGGAGAGTGACCACATGGGTGGCACAGGGGGGCACAGGGTTGTAGCTCTCAGTCTAAAAAAAGGCTTGCCACTACAAATCACATCTTAGAATTGAATCATTAATTAAATTAAATTAAACAATTTCATATATCATAATTGTGCAGTTATATTTTCTCGAAACAAAATCAAGCAAGAATTATACCACAGTTGGCTGAGAACGAAATTCTGACCTCATTTTTTAAAATCTTGTAGCCTACTACAGTACGCCATCTATCTCTGTAAACTTGCTTATTAAAGCAATCTCACGATATGTACGGCATTTGCATAATTGTTAGGTCTGGATGCAGGCGAGTAATATGCTTTGCGTTTCCCCATAAAAAGAGATATTCCCAATACACCATTACAATTAGTTCTTCATGTTGATCTAAAAAATTATATTAGCACTGTAGGTATTTTAACCAAATCCTTTGAATATTGGGAAGTACAAAGCAAATACGAAGCTGATAGAGTAATGCCATTATATGCACATGAATTTTACAAGTATAATTCATATATTCTGCAAATGCAGCTTTTCCCTAATGCATAATTAGCCCATGGTGTGCTCTTTAAACCGCCTTGACAGCCCATGTATACAATCCCAGACATGTGATTGGTCCCCATCATGTCTTACTCTTTTGCTTTCATACCTTTACTTACATATTCTCCCCTAGTCCTCCCTCACTCTTGTTCTCTTTTTAAGTGCACATGCATTGTGTGTGTGTGTGTATGTGTGTGTGTGTGTGTGTGTGTATGTGTGTGTGTGTGCATGCGTGCGTGCTTGCGTGCGTGTGTGTGTGTGTGTGTGTATGTGTGTGTGTGCGTGTGTGCGTGCGTGCGTGTGTGTGTGTGTGTGTGTGTGTGTGTGTGTGTGTGTGTGTGCGCGTGTGTGTGTGTGCACGTGCATACGTATGTGCTGCTGTATTCAGACAGGTCACAGTCAAAGCTGTTTGCTCAGCCTTTACCATAATGTCTACCCCTCAACCACCCCACCACCACATCTACCCCTGCTTCCTGACTACTTCCCCATGTTGCTACTGGCCTGTCCACATGGATATATACAGAGAGACAAGCTCTGACCACAATCTAATCGGAACTTTTGATATTCTTTTTGTTAATGTGACCTGTAAAAACACGTAGCCTGTGTTGAACCTCTGACAAGTGGAGGTAAAATGTGTGAAATATGGTTATATAAAATTGCACTCGGTCCTATCGAGTGCACCGCAATCCGCATTCATGGAACATAATGTGCTAATCTGACAGCATCCCGGAGATCCATGGGTTGGTTTTCCTTATACACTTTCGCAAATGGTGGGATTTTGTGTATTCTCAGGGGCTTTTGCACAGAAGCCAACACACAGTCTGCATAGCCAGACACCCTCAGGCAACCTGGGCTTAAAAAGATTGTATCGCTATAAGAGGGGAAGTATTGATCAAAAAAAAAAAAGTTACTGGATAAAACTGAAGCAGGGTTGAAGGTATTAACCACAGACATATCTCGTTGCACCAGGCATTTCCCAGCGTCACTAGAAGGGACATAAGATAAAAGTCAAGAGATACAAATCTGTCCCTTCTCAAAATGGCAGCACAGATAAGCTGACAGTCAGTGAGCATGAAATCTGAACATTATGTTGATGCATGCGCAGTGTGGCAGTTGTAAGCAACATCTCAGCAAAGGCAACTATTGAAAAAATGAAATTAGAGATCATCTGACCTACCATGTACAGGAGTTCTGGAGAAAATCCTTAACTAAAAATTTATGGAGTGTGTCTTGCAAAATAACCTACAAAGCTCACAGATACTGACATACTGAACACGACTCTTTATGTGAAACCATGGAAGAGTCACCCTCCCTCCCCACCATTTCGGAGAAGCCATAACCATCTTGGCAGGCACTTGGACTATTATTTACCTGGCTTCCTGCAGTGTGAACGAGAGGACATGCACATTTCCAGTTACTTCTGTGTTCAAGAAACTCCACACAAAATATGCCCAAAACGTCATTCTCTGTACTCGCCCTGCTTGCTGCTTAGCTATAAAAAGCAGAATCTTCTGCATAGGTTTGCTCTGGCAGAGAGTAGCAACCAAGACGGAGTCTGTAAATAATGAATGCTGAAATAAAATCTCTGTTCAGCAGGTGTCTCAGGGATTGGGAAGTAATGAAAAATAGGCAAAAGATAAAAACAGAGCTCCTGTTGTATGGGGTGTGTCTTTGCGTCTTTTTTGTGTCTTTGCGTCTTTTTTGTGTCTTTGGGTCTTTTTTGTTGTCGGTGTCATTGTCATTGTTACACTTCTGAATCCTTCTTGTCTCCAGCTTGCAAAAATTCAAAAAGCCGGGTTAGTCACTACAGACTTTGTTCTATTATCTTTTTTCTTTCTCTTTGAAATTCTTTCTTTCTGTTTTTATGATATGGGGGTTGTCAGCATCCGCTCACAATGAAACATAACAGAACGCGGGGAGACAGAGGCGGGAGAAGGATGGGAGCACTGCCTGTGTACTGCAGCGCGATACAGTGGTAATGACCACTGCAACAGCATCACACCAACACTCACACGCCAAGAGTAAGATACACACGCGCACACACACAGTCCGCACACTGCACAACACCATGCAGTTATATACTGGTATACACATACAAAACAGAGACATTGTGTGTGTGTGTGTGTGTGTGTGTGTGTGTGTGTGTGTGTGTGTGTGTGTGTGTGTGTGAACATAGTGAAAATATAACCACAGTGTGAGCAAAGTGCATGTTTGTCGGTCGCTGTCCCAGTTTCACTCAAATAAACTTTCTGTCTGATCGCCCTCTCTGTCCCCACCTCTTTTTAAAGACATATTCTCAGCGCCTAGATTCTCACAGACTGCACCTCTGTCCTCTGTTCCGCCCTGCCATGTCTCCAACGATGTGGGCCACATCAAAAGCCTGGTGTATCTCCTGTCCCCCTCACTGGCTCGACTCCGGCACTCGCTACAGGAGCTGGGAGGGGCCGCAGTTCGGTCTGCTGCCTCTGCAGAGGATTATTGGCTCAGGTCTCATGCTGCTCTCATGGGGGGTGGGGGGGGGTCTGATAGACATGCACAGCACACACTGTACTGCTGAGCTCGGGTACTTACCACCGCAGTGCAACATGAGTAGCGCGGGGGAGCTCGGGTTCGTGTATAAATGCGAGCTTATCTTCGCGCATCCCTCAGTTTGGGAGGCGTGCGTGCACGTATGTTTGTGTGCGTGTGTGTGTGTGCGTGCGTGTGTGTGTGTGTGTGTGTATGTGTGTGTGTGTATGTGTGCGTGTGCGTGTGCGTGTGCGTGTGTGTGTGTGTGTGTGTGTGTGTGTGTGTGTGTGTGTGCGTGTGTGCGTGCGTGCGTGTGTGTGTGTGTGTGTGTGTGTGTGTGTGTGTGTGTGGATGAGGGCCCCTTGCTGTTTTCACCACCCCCCTGCATTGTCACAAAAACAATTTATCTGTTGAGGGAATGAAAGAGAAATCCCCTGTCCACCCACAGCTTCAGTGAAATGTTAACTGTAATTGTGCTTTTAGCACCCAGCTCCTAACAAAATGACTACTATTAATGAATTTGATATCCTGTGTCTCTATGTCTGCCCTACAGCCAAACACAACAGCCCAATGGACCCAGTTCACCCACGCTGCAATCCCACAATACCCTGCAGCTGGCAGGCATTTGTGCTAGCATTGTGCGGCGGTCAAAGGATGCCTTTTATGTATGTTTAGACAACAGCTTATTTGCTCAAAAACCTCTCTCTCATGTGCAGAAGAGTTGCACATTTTCGTCATGTTCCTTGACCAGGTCTTAAAGGCTAGCTCCAAAATGTCTCAGTTACACTAAGTCTGATGGGCAGTTTCACCTTGGTCTGAGGTTGGGCTCAAGGTGGAACTGAGGTCAGCCTGACCGATGAAAGCACTGAGTTGACTGTGCAGCACTAATGACATATCAGCTCCGCTTGTACCCTTCAGCTCTGACCAAGCAACTCAGCGCAGGCAGCTGGCGACCTCCAGAGCCTGCGCTGGTCTCTGACAACCTTTACCCCTCAGCACTTTCTCTCAGAAGCACTCTCCTGTACGCTCATGCTCACGTAGAGGGCATTAATCGCTCTGCTGAGCAGAACGCAAGGACAGATCCAGAAAGCTCTTAAAAAGCCCGGCGCTAAAACTGCATAACGAAGCAAAGTTCAGTACTCTGTCCCCAATGTCCTTGGGGCGACTGGTGCAGGAGCTGTGCTTTACCCCACGCGCGATGATGGCAGTCTCTGCCTCACCTCTGCTTACACGCTGCATTAAACAAAGCCCAGCACAAAGATGTGGACAGAATATGTATTAGGAGAAATCAGAGGGGTTATCAGCGAGATTGCGCGCATGTGCAGGGGAAGCGAAAGGAAGAACTGCGAAAGTGTGAGGGAAGGGGGAAGACACACACAGGAAGTGGATTGCCGACATTATGAGGTAATGATGCAGTTTAATATGCCACTGTTCTTTCAGCTCAGTAACCAAGACAGTTAGTCCAGCATGTCTTCAAGATTCCACTGTCTCAGAGAATTGGCACAAAACCACCACTAAAGTACCAACTTGCTGGCTGGGATCTACTGTAGGATATGGTTAGATAAATTACTCAAGCATTTTCTTATAAGTTGTGCTGTATTCATGAAATAATTTTATAAGGAAATGCGCGAACAGTACAATAAAAAAAACAAAAAACACACTGCACACAACCGGGAATCAATGAGCATATGATAGTGAGCAAGGCAAACATTTGATAATTTGCTGAATTTATGGCAAATACGCTAGCAGCCCCACTTCTAAAGCACTCTTAAGCTCTTCATTATCTCAGACACACACATCTACAAGCATTCAGAACTCAATAACTGCTTTGATCGATACCTGACTAAACCTCTCTCTCTCTCTCTCTCTCTCTCTCTCTCTCTCTCTCTCTCTCTCTCTCTCTCCACCTCACACTCCTGCACCTCACATTCATTCTGGCTCACCCTGCTTTAAAGATCTGAGTGAGGTGAACAGAGAGACATGCAAGCAGGGTGTAATGGAGGGAAAGGTCATCTCTGCAGACCCTGACGTGGGAGAGAGAGATGGTGGGGGTCGAGCCCTCAACCGGGCCATGGGGGAAGGATGAGGCAAGCTGCATTAGCGATTAGGCAGCCGCGATTGTGGGTGTCAGCACTATGGTAACAGATGACTACAGCAAGCTGCCAGGGCCAAAAAACAGAGTAAGAAAAAAGGAAGAAACACATTCACATCATTATCAAGGCCAGTTACTCAGAGACCTGTCACATTTTTCAGATGTACACAAACATCACATAGTCATAGACCCACAGAAGCGCAGCCAAAAACGCACACAGGAGTAGAAAACAAATATACACATACAGTCACACGTCAGTGTATAAAATGATAAAGGAATACTTGCCGTGAGACTCAGCAGCACACAAACACATGCAACACGCACTAAAAGAGACAGACGCGGACACAAAGGCTCCTAGAACACAGACACAAACATTTCATGGATGCTGCATCCAACACGTCATCACTAGACCTCCCTCTCTGCTCTGTGACGGCTTCTACTGGGCTGATAACTCAACACTACCATGAACCAGAGTGCCTAAAACATGCATCTAGCATCTGAGCTCTCAGATCCTGTTCCATATGTGCACTCTATATCAGGAGTGATCAGCAAAAAACGTAATAATTCAATGTTTTGATATCAAATGACAATCACACAAATTTGATATGAGGGTTCACTTGGACATTTGGATGGTTTATTGCCCATTCTCAGCAGCTAAAAGGCCAGTCCCATAGCCACTCCGAGAAAACAACCACTTACATTAAATAAGACTGCAGTGACCAAGATTTCCAGTCACCATAGATATCCAAGTAATCTTTAGGGTGGAAGCACTGCCTCAGAGTAGAATGTACAAGGTGCTCCTCTCCTAAATCAGTTTCTTTTCTATCTTTTCACATCTTTGGTCAGTATGTGTCAACACGGATTGCTGTAAGGACTAAGTTCAACTCTCCTGTGTTCTCATTTCCTTCACAGTACACAAATTCAGCAAGAACATTTCAATGACAACCTGCAATATTGTATTTTCTAGTATGTTTAGAAAGCAGCAGCTGGAGTCCTTACAGGGATTGCCATCTTTCCAACAAGCCAAAACCAGACACTCCTATTGCACCAGACTTACCACTCATGTCTCTTTCACTTTGTATTTGACTGTGCCGTTGTCAAAAGTGGTTTGTTGTTCAACAGAAGTCAGCACATGAAAGTCTGGGATTAAATAGAATGTAGATTTCTGCCTTGATAAGACACTGACATTTTTCGTTGTCACCCCACAGATTGGAGTGGACACTGAAGCCCCTTTCCCCATATGCATTGCTCACAGGAATTGCAAGTGCATGTTCAACAATTTTCAGAAGGTCACATTTTTCAAAGAATGAAACCCATTTCTTGTCCACTGAAAGTTCATTATTTGGACCAATGCTGGGCAGGACTCTCCACCAACATCAAACACATCTCCTAACCTCATAGACAACATTTACTTTCCCCAGAATACTTATCCAACACACCTGTTGCCACTGCAAACGCCCTGTCCACAGTCGGTCTATGCTTCGTGTTAGCCAGACACAGCTCTTTTACTATGCAAATTATCCCCATTTCTGTTGTGTTTTTACATTTTGGGTTTTATTTTGGGTTCCAAGCCAGTGTGTCAGCATTATTTGACAGCTGTAGGGTATATGAACATGTGAGCTAGCACATATTCAACAGCAACACCCAGATGTCCCAGTCATTTACATTTTACTTTTATACATTTGGCAGATACTCTTATTCAGTCATGTTACAGAGGTAGTGAGTGTTAGGAGTCATGCCCAAGGACTCTTATTATTATAGTGTCATTCACATGCCCAGACAGGGAATTGAAACCCAGTCCCTCACAGGGGAGGCAGCATTGCCACCCACTACTCTGTACCAACCAATCACCAGACCTAGGCCAAAAAACAAACAAACAAACAAACAAAAACCCAGTCCAACTACTTAACCCTGCATCTAGATATGAAAGCAAACAGGGCAAAAACATCGCTGAAGCAATTGGCATTTAACATTTCATGGGGTAAAGCTTAAGGTTTAAATGCTAAAATATTAGTGGAACAATTGAATTTTTTTTTATTTATTTAATTTATTTTGTACTTTAATAAGAGCTATTTTTCAGTTTTGTAGCAGTTGTGCCCTATTTCCTTTTTTTTAATAAGTGCTACATAAAAATATGACCTATGCAAGAATGTATGTTCCCTGTTTACATTCTACACTTTATTGCTTATTACACTACAGACTGTAGAAACTAGCCTGGGGGGACTACACAACATTAGGTGGAACAAACTAAAATTTGCACTACTGTCTGTTCAAAATAAATGAAAAGAAACATAGGGTTTGTTACTTTTTCCCCACTGTACCAAACCATGATGTCCAAACTGAGGTATGAACCATGACGTCAGTGTACAGTAACCCTCCTAGTAATAAGCTACTGTTTTTCATACCCATCTGCTCGCTAACCTAGCTGTAGTATTTGGGGTCGTTGTAGCTTCTTCTTGCTAGCCTTGGTTCAGTTCAGTACGTAACAACAAACACCACACACTTGTGTTGTACATGAAGCTGCTGGAGTGGAACATAAATGAATTCAAAGCTGTCACCGACATTAAACGTAGCTCTTAATTCTTGGCCGTTCTCAGCTCACAACACCTTGGTTTCTACACTCGTGCTGGCAGAGGCTTGATGTGATTAGACTGTTTACCGGATACAACACTAGTCATGCAGTCTTTTTTCCTTCAACCATCATCCCTCGGTTGTGTAGGTGTGTGCTTTTGGGTATCTTGTGCCAGAATAGCAGCTGGGAGCTATTTTGAGGACGAGTCGACAGAAAGCTTAACGGGGATCAAGAGCTAATGGCTCGGTGTCTGGGCATAATTCAAGCCGGCCACGATTAGACATTTAAATGGTTGCTTTTTGGCACAGATTCATCCAGATTTGGCACCCTGTGGAACACAAGTTATGCCATGACCAATGGGAGCCAGCCACAGTGCTCTGCTGGAGATGTGTCCCTGATATGAATACAACTGTAACTCCATGCCAACTCACTGCCACAGAACACCTTCACCATGCGGTTGAAGGAGGATTCCATTTTCTGCAATATGAAGAATAAAAGTGAAATATAAGGATGCAGGGAGACCGAAAGACAAAAGCGCTTCGATCACACAATGTCGTCCCAAATAACATCCAGCCATTACCCATTTTGCTACCAAGAAAAACACAGAATGTTCTAAAATGGTATATTTCAAACCTAATCTTGCATGCTGACTGGTCAGGGGCAAAGCCAGCAACTCCAGCAAGGAATGAGAGCATGAAAATGAGCAGCATTTAAAGATGTATGCGTGACATTCAGAGGGGAAAAAAAGACTCCCCAAAGGCTAAATCACAATAAATCAGCACCAAAGGTCTGAAAAGCTCCACTGGTCTCAGCAGACACACTCCCCAAAGCACTATATCCACACAGTATTAGCATTGGGTCATTTTTTAAAGAGAATACCTGCACTGTTTCCTTCTATTATATGACCAAACACAATGAATGATGATC